>NC_085000.1:29150687-29163187 GCF_963854185.1 Sardina pilchardus | reverse complement strand
GGGCGTGATGTGGCGCGGCTTCGTCCCGAAGCCCATCAGCTCCTTGCAGTACTTGTCGTGCACCAGCTGCTGCTGCGTGATCTCCTCCATCTCCTCGCGCATACGCTGCGAGTTAACCGAAGCATGGTCATTGGTCACATATCAAATATGAGAGGTATGCTGGGAAAGGCACTTCCAGAAAAACACAGCTTTTCACATATACATTTATTCATTTAGCAGATACTTTTATCCAAAGTGTCTTACAAAATGATGAATAACATACAGTGCAATACTATAATGCAGAGGGGTCTGATATGGCTACATCAATCAATACTATGAATACTATCAATACCAGCGGATGAGAGTGCAGTAGTAAAAGTGTGTGCAGTCAAAGAAGGAGTTAGAGGAGGGAGGAGAGGGAAGAAGGGGAGGTGCATGTTAGGCGTGTAGAGGTGTTCGGAGAGGAAGACCTCATCCTTTGTAGAGCCTCACCTCTCCCTCCATGCTGCTGATGCGAACCAGCTCATTCAGGATCAGCAGGGCACCGTGCACACGGTCATCCCTGTTCATCCCCTTCTCCTTGGCCAGGGTCTCATCAAAGCCTTTCTCAGCCTCCTCAAAGGTTTGCTAAAGCAACAAAGGGCACACATGACACCGAGTCAGAGGCAACAAATGATGTTTTGGCCCATTATTTTTTTTTTATCCAGACACATCATAACTAGGGTCAGGCATATAGGCACTTCATTCAATATTCTCACGCTCAGTTTTTAGGCAATCATTCTACAGAGTGGCAATAAAACATGTCTGGCCCCACTGAGCAATATGACAGGTAGCATAAACTCAACCACAGACCTTGTACCACTGCGGTTTCTGCATCTCTTTGGTCTCGCGCTGGGTGGTGAGAATAAGGCAGGCTCTCAGAGCCGAGACCGCCCCCTCGCGGATGGCCTGCTTGGAGTCCCACACCGCGTAGAAGATGTTGTCAAAGAAAGGCTGGACCTGCTGGAAGAAGAACGTGGGTGCGCTGACGGCCAGCTCCCTCAGCACCAGCACCTGTAAAGCAGAAGGATGTCCAGAACCGTCACATTATACATTGTGCATGGGAGGTGCTATACAAATAAAGGTTATTATTATTAATTATTAATATATATAATTATATTTATATATAATAGATTCATAAATTCAACTCCCAAATTACACTCAGTAAATATTCAAAAACTTAGCCCATATGAACCAGGTTTCCACACTTACCGCTGCGTGACGTCTGCCCTCATTCCTGTCTGCTCCCAGCCACTCCAGTGCCCTCTTCACCTCAAACTCAACGTACTCCGCGGTGAAGGTGTCCCCTGCCATGGACAGGTGACCCATGGCTTTGGAGGCCATCTCCATCACCACAGGGTCACTGGAAGGCAGCAGGTTGCGCAAGTAGTTCGCAAAGCGACTGATCCTGGTGGCATTGCCTCCCTCAACTCCAATGAGACTCACTGTGGTGAAAGAGAGATTTAGAAAACATTAGGAAATCAGGGATTAGGGATTAATAATGATGCATCAGAAGAGCGATGATGCAGTCTGCCTCAGTCTGTGCCACTCACCTATGGCAAGGATTCCACCTTTCTTCTCACTCACATCAGAGCTGGAGACCAGCTCAAATATGTGGTGGTTCAACTCATCGTAGAAAGTGGTGGCTTCATCTTGGCTCAGCTGGAATAAAACAGATACACTTGTCTTGACAACATTTCTGACCGATAGAATTTTGACTGAGACCACTGTATGCTATTAAATCGAGCTTTCAGAAACCAGCCCAGAAGCAACAACTCCTCCTAGTCAACTATTTACCTCTCTAAGTTCTGTTGTCACGTAATGTTGGAGGTCCTTTGCTGCTTTGGCGCGGGTATCCTCATTGCGACTCTTCAGGCCACTCACGAACTGCTGCAACACCGTCGCTGTACCAGACATGATGGCAGCGTTGGTGCCGCGACCTGTCGCGCAGCCTGGGGATGACACAAGACACATTCCAGACTGTGACCAAAATAAAATCAAACTATGATGAACCTCATGATTTTACTTTAAAGTTGGCATTGACATAAACCTGGTTTGGACAGTCACGGGTAAAATGGTTTACAGTAACGTTAACACCCAACAAAACCAATGGCATGTATTTAAAAACTGATGGTGGGTTAATATTGTGCTATGGGTAGGTAACGTTAACGGTGCCTCCCACATTAATAATGGCTTAGCAGTGCCTGCTGTGGTCGAGGATATGTGCAATTTACCATAACAGACCTTCGGTTATTCTATTGAAATCACAGACTGAAGACTCTTCAACTGTACAACTTGTATTTAATGGCTAACAAACACACGTTAGCAAGTCGGACGTACTGTATTAGCGCGAGGCTAGCTCATTCTTAGTGTCAATGGTCTCGAGTCACACTGGTACACACCATTTCTTTCTTACCCCATAAATCAGAGCAACTGCGCTCCATGGGAACAGAACATGAGATGAAACTGATGAGCTTTTACTGCTCTTGAATTCAGTAATGCAAATCATCCATGTGTCCTGCTAAGCAGAGTTAGCCTCTATCATGCAACTACTAGCAATGCTAACCAAGTGATGCGTCGAGTGAGGTCAGTGCAGCGTCTTGTTTATTTCAGAGCACATAGAAACACATTTAGTAAATGCAACAGTCAGGTGAATTCTTATAGAAAAAGAAGATAGAAAGATGTCTTACGGTGTCTCTTTATTTAGCTAGCTACAAAACGGCTGGTTTGTTCGCTCAGCTGCAAAAAGAAGTCTATCCAACTGTACAGTACAGAGGTGGAGCAGGAAGTTGACAACCAGTCCAGAGTTTGACTGGCCAATGGCAAACTGGAGATTTGTGATTGACATCTATATTGTCCACATGGAGCTTCCGTTACCCGGAAAAACACAAAACAAGCATGTGTAAATTAGGCGTAAATGTAGTGGCAACAGCAGTCATTGTAGTGTTGCATTGCCAAAAGTCAAACAAGGACTTTTGAAGTCAAGCTATCAAGCTCCCTATGTTGTCATACTTCACTAGCTAATTGTAAGAACACCAAGCAGTCTGTCGATTAGGGTACTTAAGTACAAAAAAAGTGTTTGTGTGTATTGACATAACCCATTATTGTTTTGTACGCATTTCTCTGTGTCCATGTTCTTTTCACTTACATCTAATCAAATATTTCCATTGCCCAAATCGGGCGATTAAATGATTGGTTTGACGATAATATTCACTGACCAATAGCGTCGAGAATATCTTGGAGTGCAGGAAGTAACTACGTTATGTCACTTACGCAAACTGTTTCAAAACAGGCGCACGAATTTCGATTTGCATGAGGGCTGTTCAGAGTACTGTAACTTTGAGCTGAAAATCATTCGTGAGTCGGTAGAACTAAAACAATTTTGTGCTTAGGCTTTGCCATTCGAAGACTTTACCGGTTGACTGTGTTTCGTCTGATACATTTCGATACAATCCGCAGTTTAACGACGGGCTATCTAGCTAGCGTTCAGTGGGATTTCTGGAATGGCTCAGGTACCCAAAGTCCGACTGGCTGGTGGCCTTGAAGTATGCCGTATTTTGAATGGTATGTGGCAGGTTTCAGGAGCACATGGTCCAGTGGATCCAGAAAAAGCAGGTAAGTAAATAAGCCAGTGTGAACCTTATGTTGTATAATTATCTCCAAGCATCTTACTTTGGATTATAGTCAGGTTTGGACTCACAACACTGTTCAGTTGTACGCACAAATTGACCCCATACTGTAATAAGATATGACACAGCTTCTGTATTCATTCTCTAGTCTAAAAGGTACAAATAAAAGCAATCGTTCAATACGCACACTGGGTGGCGCTAGTGGACCATTTCTTTCCACATATAGGGCACTCATTCATTTCTTTAACCTCGATAAACTGGGCAGGTCTCGTGTTGTATTAGGCAAAATGCCCATTAGCATAATTATTCAGCTATTGATTTAGGGAATTTTAATCTCTCTCCTTTTATTTTTCTCTCTAACTTTCAGCTCAGGCAATGGAACCTTATGTTAATGCTGGACTTACAACCTTTGACATGGCTGACATTTATGGTCCCGCAGAGGAAATATTTGGAAGATTTTACAGTCAGGTATGGCACTACCACTAGACCACAGGGGGTCATTCCAGTCAAGTGATGAAAAGTATACGTGAATGTGACAGATGACACATACAGTACATGCTATCCTGTAAGACTATGGTGGGGTGCCCGTTTCAAAGCTCTATTCTTGAGGTTGTTTGATCACCAGAATCAGACTACAGATTCTGAAAAAACCTGAAGTTAGAAAAATGAATGAATTCATCAGTTCACACACAGACAAGTCTGGGCTTTGTATCGTAGCCCTGTAGTAACAGTTTGAGTTTCTTATTGATATCCTTATCACACAGGCATATGCACGCATAATCCTACCCCACATACTCACTTCATTGAATATTTTCATAATATAACTCCAAATAAGGATCTCAATTATTTATATTCTCTAGCATGTTATATTAAAAGTCAATATTCCTGCCTTTGTGCATCTAAAATCACACATATACTTGTCCATAGTTTTATTTTTTTACTGGTTCCTTTTTTGTCAACCAGTTGAAGCAACAGAAGCCCCACTTAAACAGAGTGACTTCTCTCACCATGTATGGGATTCAGAAAAGAAAACCTTCAATGTGTTTGAATCTCCAAAGTGCCGCACACCTGGGCTTTGAAGTGGACAATCTATAAGCGCGGTCAAGCATGCTCTTCCAGGCTGATGCACTCCAGCAGTTTAATGGAATCGATTCTGGAGTCTCTCAGCCAGAATAATATCCTTAGAGATGAGACTTCACCTCTCTATGCCTCAGCTGTCACCATCAGACCTCACATAGCTCTTTGAGTATGTTGGTCCCATTTCAGCTCTAAGTTATTTTTTTTTAATTATATTTTAAATGTTTGTGACTTTTTAAAATGATTATTTTATAACATTTATTAGTGGCGGGGTTATTTAGCACAATACTATAGTACAATACTGTACAGAGACTCTTGAGTGGGTACACTGGATCAGCTGGAGAAAATCATGACTACATGGTAAAAACCATCTCATAGGAAATATATGTGTTCTTTAATCAGGCCAAGTCCAGGTCCAGCAGCCCACCCCCAGTGCAGGCCTTGACCAAGTGGGTCCCAAGACCAGGACCGATGGACCGCAAGGTGGGTTTACCTTAAAGCCAGCCATTACTGAAACTGATAACAGATTGACATTAGGAACACAATCATTGACTGTACATGTTATCTATATGTATTGTGAATGAGTGATTTTTAAAGAAACGCATGACCTTTCTATTCTGTGTGATTATTATTCATTGACCAAGCTCAGAGTCTAAGAAGACTGTATGTGTAAGGCATCGTTTCCCCATGTGGGGTCGCCTGAAATTAAAATTGGGTCGCCTGAGATACTGGGTATCTTACAATTGACCAGTACATTACCTTAAAATATACATTCATTAATAAAAACATATTAAAACCACCATGTAATCAGATCCTTCATTACAATCTGGCTACATAAAGATTAACTTAGACAGCCCGCACAAGATGCTTGATTGACATAATCATGCTTGATCAACATTCCAAACAAAGTAGTAAAATAACCACACATGCAAAGATAGGCAAACGATTTAGCTTGTAACATAATAATAGGGACACCTGCCAAAATAAGTTGGAAACATCTGGTGTAATGTATCTTGTCTCTTTGTCACTTTAATATTTGCACTATCATTCTGTTATGTAAGGTAGCACTTTAGAGATAACGTTGAAGGTTTCCTTTTGCACTGCAGCTTGATTGTCTACTTAAAGAGAGAAAAAAAACATTGACTTGACTGTCATATTAGTGTAGCCGTGATGATCACCGTGATCATTTTTTTGTAGAATCGATGAACATGAATTTGCCAAATGAGTTAACTATCAGATATACAGCCTACCACTAGAGAGCAGTGTGGCCCAATGAACAGTACAATCCTCTCAGCATTTTTAATCACTCTGTTATGTAAATCCCTCTGGCAGCTGGATACATTGTATGGATTCAAGGTCGTGTCAGCGTCATCCACAGTGTAGTTATGGATGCACTCATCAGATCAAATAATTGAATTAACCCCCACACACTTACACCTCTACTCTGGACAGGTGGTAGAGAAGGCAATACAAAGGTCCTTGGATAGAATGCAGGTGGATACACTGGACTGTGTGCAGTTCCACTGGTGGGACTACAACGACAAGAGATACCTTGAGGCTCTTGGTCACTTAGCTGATCTGCGGCAGGAGGGCATCATACGTACGTGCGGTCATGTCATTTTTGCAGTAGCACTGTATTATTTGTAAAAATATGTATTCCATAAAACACTTACACACATAATGCTATGTGAGAATGATGCCAATAAATGGGCTCCCTATATCCATTGTTTCTTTCTATACATTCATTAGTTGTTGATAAAATATGACAACTTTGCATAATTGGCTTCACAGGGGAGTTATCATTGACGAACTTTGACACTAAGCGACTGGAGGAGATTACAGGAAAAGGGATTTGCATTTCCAGCAATCAGGTCCAGTACTCTGTCCTTGACCGCAGGCCAGCTGTCCACATGGAGCGGTTCTGCCTTGACCACGGCATTCAACTGCTGACATACGGCACGCTAGGTGAGTACGCTTTGTGACATTCACAGAACTCTCACAAAAACAGAGAAGAGTGTCCTTTTAGATTGTATAGATGATGATTTAGGTAAAACGTATTTATATTGTGGTTATCTGGCCACAGTGGCTATTCAAAGCACTTCATAAAGACACATAGACAATATCAATAACAAGTCCATGGGCGATAGATAGTGAACACAAGGCCTGAATCCACACTATACATTTCTTAGAAAATGTAACCTTCTCTTGAGCAAAGAGAAGGTTACTGCATTTGGCAGATCCTCCATCCAACCCTCTGGCTTTCTCACTCCTCTAACCCATGTGGCACACAGACACTTCTCCCTCCCCCCTCCCCTTTGTCTCCTCCACTCTGTCCATCATTAACTTCTTCCCTCCCTCCTTCTCTCCTCCTCCTCCTCCTCCTCCCTCTCGTAGGAGGGGGTCTGCTAACAGAGAAGTATCTCGGCCGCGCCGAGCCAAAGAGTCGGGCCGAGCTGAACACGGCGTCTCTGGGCAAATACAAAAACGTGGTGGACACGTGGGGCGGCTGGGGCCTCTTCCAGGAGCTGCTGGCCGTCTTGGACACGGTGGGCAAGGCGCGCGGCGGCTCCGTCGCCAACGTGGCCACGCGCTACATCCTGGACCGCCCGGCGGTGGGCGGGGTGATCGTGGGCTGCAGGCTGGGCGTCTCCGGCGCGGCGCACATCGAGGACACGCTGCGCAGCTGCACGATGGAGCTGCGGCCAGAGGACGTGAGCGCCATCGACGGCGTGCTGCAGCGCTCCCGAGACCTCATGCGCGTCATCGGAGACTGCGGAGACGAGTACCGCCACTAGGAGGCCGAGCGCGACGACGCAGAGAGGAGGGACAGGAAACTCGCATGAGCACGCTGTGACTGGCAGGCGTGATGGGCTATCTATCATCAGCATTGCTTTACATTTATTCATTTACCAGACACTTTTATTCAGAGCAACTTAGAAAATGAGGACAAATTAAAGAGAAAAGGTGTCTGTGCAGGTTTAGGAATCAAGCAAAGCCATTATAGTTTTAAATGATGGGATGTGTGAAAAGCTTTTAATGCTGCAAAAAGCTTTTACGCTGTGCCTAAGACTGTGAAGCAAACGTGAAGGGGGGTGGGGCATGATGCAAGACTGGTGAAAAAAATATTCCGTCACCTGCCATGAAATTGAATTTGAACAGTGGGAATGAAATAAAACGCTGCTCATGTGATCATCTATAATAACCGTAGTTGGTGAAGAGTGCATCAGGTCATCCTTATGGCGGACAAAAAGTGAAAGCTAATGACTGTGGCAGATTGAAGGGGTCATCATAACTGACCCATGAGGTCTCATTAATGGGGATGACCAGCTGGATGTATGGCACTGCCAGGAGGACGGTTGGGTAGACTCTCCAGCTGGCTGAATTGATTATGTATGTGTATATGTGGGTAAGGGAAGGTGGGGGTTAATAAATGTGTAGCTCTCAGTAGCCATAGTGACACTTCACTCCTGCCTGATCTGAGACCAGTGACAGGGCCCACTGGGTGCAGAAGAAAAAGTGAGAGGATCGACAGACGTCACTTTCTGTGACTTACAGTTTCGGGTTGCACTATTTATATACTGTAGTGCATAGAAAATGTGCTATATAAATAAACTCAAGTGTAAGCTTGAGTAATGGTGCTCTTCAGGGCATTTGGGTTGCTTTTTTCACCTGGCTGGTTGCAAGATTCTCTTAAAAAAGGTGGCAAATAGTATTCTTTCTATTGGAAATTTCACATACAACATATTAAAACAAAAACTAAAACATATATTGAATGTTTGTAAGTCTTCTAATGCTTCAATTATCTTATTTGTCTTTTTATGATTTTTTTTTTTTTTTTAAACGAAATTCAACACAACATGCCAGGTGCAGGTATAGTTCAGTGTATGAACATTTTTGTTTTATGACCAGGTAACATGTTCAGATCAGTTGATCTGGTTTATCTTTACAGTAGGCTATGTGTCAACTCAAACGCTCTCTTTCTGAACTGCCCTCCTCCTCTGCTGTGTGTGTGCACGCATGACTACCACTGTGTGTAGGAGTAAAATGCTGAAAGGAGCGGCAGGAGAGGTGCTGTCTCATGCTCGCACGTGCCACGGCGGTGCCTAATGCTTTAGCTGCTGCTGCTGCTGAATTATTAACCTGCATGAAATATGCACAGCAGGGCCAGGACCACACAGTGTCTGTTCTGTTGGCAGGGACTACTAGGGACTCGTGTGGCAGAGTGCTTCAGCCTCCAATCAATTCATCACATTAAAGTTACAGTCAGCTGGAAACGTGAACGCTGCTCAGAAGATTCTCAGGTGAATTAAGATATGTAAGAAGTTAAATGTTGAATTTTTGAATAACTCATGACAAAAATTGAGATATCAGTGAGTGCATGCAGGTTGATGATGTTGACAGCAGGAAGGTGCTAATCAGGTAAATTAGATAAGAAGTTAAAATGAACATTTTAATTTTCTAACAATTGCCACAAAAAATGTTGATGTCAACGAGTGCATCCAGGTTAATGATGTTGACAAGAGTGAGCTAATCAGAATCTGCTTTTGCTTTGATATTTGTATTGCTTTGTGTTTGATTTGATCCTTTGATCCTACTTCACTCATTCTATGAGGAGTACATCCATGATGGGGCCAAAATGGAATTGCTTTACTTATGCACATCAAAGATGCCAAAATGGATTTTGATGAGATTACCACCTGAAAGCATTTGTGTTGGTGATACTGGCTCTTTGAAGCTGGAGTCTCCCGGAACCACTGAATAAAGTCATGTTGAGAGACTATCCTCGCCAGTTCCCTTATTTAGAAAAATAAGTCCCAAATGAAATCATATTCCTTTCAGAGCTGCTTAAACAAGTGGTCATTTGAGCAGTGGACCGAATGGTATTGAATTCATTCAAATAAACATAGCTGAACATAGCTTTTAGTCAATCGTGAAAATAAATTACGCAGTAGACACAGCAGGCCATTCCCCTGAGTTTAATGTGAAGAATCCATCACTTTATTGGTGTATGTTCCCAATGGGGACAAGGGTCTAAAAACAGTGTACTAAAACCAAACCCAAATGCATCAAAGAGGAGGAGAAGGGAGGGGACATAGAATGGTGGTGTCTGTGTGGGCATTTCAAAAATGTGAAAAAACATGACTCCAAAACGACGCCAACGTTACTCCAGAAACCTTCACTGCGCACTTCACACTACAGCGTTACTCTTTTTTTTAGGGGTTAGGGGCTCAGGGTAGATTAAGAATCAAGGGGCATAGAGGAAAGGTCACCTGAAAGGGTGGGGTGAGGGGTGGGGGGTAAGGGGTCAAACAACATCAATGACATTTAGAAGAACTACATTTCTTTTTCTTTCTTGGCTTTTTTTTTTCTTTATTCATTTCAGTGACATTTTCTTCTTTCAAGAGGGGGAGCGTGTTCAGACAAGGAAGTGTCTCCCTTTTTGTTGAGGTTACCAAGGTTTGTCGCCCGACAGTCGCCAGATTTACTTTGCGTTGACCGAGTTGCTGAGCATCTTCCTGACCGCCTGGGCAATGGCGTCGTGGTCGATGCCGAAGATCTTGAGCAGCTCTTGTGGCTTGCCACTGCGCGGGACATGGGCCACAGCCAGACGATGCACCGTAATCCCCGGCTCGTTCACCACGGCGGAGCACACTGCCTCTCCCAGGCCACCTGTGAAATTGCACTCATGTTAGCCATTCATTAGCGACTCATCAGGAGAGCTGATGCAAGCTGATGGAAATTCACATTGTTTATTAAACAAGTGTCAACTATATTAAAGTGCATGAATGTAATGTATTATTAAACTAAATTATGAACCAAAATCAATATTTTGCATGTTTAAGAATGTGTCTTTGACAAGTCATCTTGATCAAACTAGCTCCTCAAATCTGACAAATAAAAACAGTATACTGTTGTTGAGCACAACAACAAAAGGACCCCACTGTAGTCTCCGAATGATAACATAAGGTCATTCACTGGAGTTATATATTTTTTATCATTGTAGCTGATGTTTACAATTTAGGGTTGATTTTTGTACAGCATTTCTCCTCTATAGCACATTTACCATGAAAGCTTATCTAACCACCTATTACAGTATCTCCCTGGGCAAAAATAACAAAACATACCTATATTGCCATGTCTATAAATTGCATCCTTAAAAAAACGAAACAAATTTGTGTGGCCAATTATAGGTGTCTTCTGAGTTGTCTTTAACTCACTCCTCCCCTTTCATTCAATTATGCCTGTGGAGTCTGAATATCATTTAAACTATGGCTGTCACATATCATTCTCCTGACAGACAGGCTCCCCTGGTTTATTAAGATAATGATCATATATCCCATTCTTGCCCTACAGCACGGAATTCCACAGATGTGTACAGTGATATTAGTGCTCGGTTCATTTGGGAAATGACACTCCGCGGTTTGACAGGCCCCTCTGTGAGATCCATACTCTGCTCTCTCCTGTGGCATCACTCCTCAACACACACCTACACGCATCATTGCTTCCCAGCGTGGGACCATCCTATATACAGTATGTACACACAAACGCACACACACACACACACACGCAGATGGACCAATATGGAGAATAAACACAAGTAGAATAACCTATATGTACAAACATGAACCCAATCATTAACAGAATCAGTATTGTGCTTAATGTGTGAAACGTACAATCTGGCCCTTCAATACCATCTGCATACACACACATGCAGTGAGACACATACACAGACACACACATACACACACACACATACACACATACACAAGCTCTCTGACAACAGCAGCTGTTGATCCCTGCAGGCGAGCCCACGGCCTCCACTCTCTTAGCACAGCGGGCAAGATGCAGCAGAGGTCAGCGCAAACAGTAACCCTGGCGACGGGGGGTACGCTGTGCCCCACTGTGCCAACTGAACCAACCTCCCCCCTCACTCTGCACGTACACACAACCAATGTACAGTAAAGATGCATTCAGACATCGCCTCAAACCACAGACATATAAGTGCACAACGCCCCCCCCCCCCCACACACACACACACACTCACTCACACACACACACACACACACATACACACACACACTGGCACCTCTACCCCCTGTGGTCCCCTCGACCTGCATCTCTCTCTAAACCTCCACCCCGACGCGCAACCCCCCCCCCCCCTCCCTCTCTCTCTCTGCACTCGCCATCTCACCTGTCATGATGCACTATTCATGCTTCTTAACATGAGATGGGGGTGGGGAAGGAGTGAGGGAGAGAGTGAGTGAGTTGGAAGGGGGAGGCGATGAAGGGAAGGGGGGAGGGGGAAATAATGTATGGGGGCTGAAGGCTGAAGGGAGCGGTTCAAGTGTGTGTGCGTGGGGGGGGGGGGGGGGGGGGGGTTGGGTGCTAGGGTGAGGCTGATATGATGACAGGCCCACTTGGTCATCACGCTTCCTCTTTGTCGCCGCCCGCCCCCATCAGACAGAGGGGCTCAGGGAGGCCAAAACAGAGGAGAGGGGTGCCAAAGAAATCCACACAAACAAATTCACAAACAGACAGACTACAGCTAGAAGTACACATGGCTCACGCAGAAGCACACATGCCTCTACTATGCACACACACACACACACACACACACACAAACACACACACACACACACACACACACACACACACACACACACACACACACACACACACACACACACACACACACACACACACACACACACACACACACACACACACACACACACACACTCACACACTCACAATAACACAGGGATTTTTTTGGCC
>NC_085000.1:29116725-29150487 GCF_963854185.1 Sardina pilchardus | reverse complement strand
CCTCTCCTCTCCTTCATGCATCTTCTATTCTTCTTTTCCCTATTTGCTTTTAAGCTCTTTGTCTCCTCTTCACTCCTCTGTTTTTCTGCCCTCACAATCCTCTCTCCTCTCACCTTGTTCACAGCTCTCTGTTTCCGTGATTATACAGTCTTTCCTTTCATTCATTTCTATTCCTCCACAATCTCTCTCTTTCTCCTGCTTCTTTATTTTACACTAATTTCACAGTTTTATTATCTTATTTTTATTTATCAATGTTGTCATGGCATAAAGGTACCTACCCTCATAGTAGTGATCCTCCACTGTGACAATACGCCCCCTAGTGGCCTTGGCATTGTCAATGATGGTCTTTGCATCCAGGGGCTTGATGGTGAAGGGATCAATCACTCTGATGTTGATTCTCTCTGAAATGACAAGAAAGCCACTCATCAGTTAATCAAAATAGCTGCATAGAATGAAGCCTTCCCGTATGCATAATTTGCATTTTAAAAAGTATAATGTGTGTACTGGTGACTTCTATAGACACTGAAAATACACTGATTGCAGAATATACAGAACTCCACACAATAGAACATCTATTATTAACCTTCAAATAAGCATTCAATTTAGGAAACAATATGAGCTTATTTAACAGGCATCCATCAGTCTTGACAGACAGACAGGAGTTGCACTCTGGATAGTATTTCTACTGCAGCGCCAAGTGTGGCTTGACAGGCCAATGCAGGAGTGTCAATCCCTCCCACACTGTAGGCAGACATAGTGATGTACTATTACTGCCATTGCCATTATTCCCACAACCAGTACAGTACATAAACCTTTATCTTTCACCGCCACAAGCAACTGTCAGAAACATCAGGCAGTGAAAGATGACAATGTAATTCATCAGAAGGGCACACAAGTCCCTGAGTAAACCTGTTCATCTGGACACAGCAGACAGGTGTTTATATGACTACAGGCACTCTGTACCTTTCTTGAGGTGCTCAGCAGCAGTCAAAGCCTCGTGGAGAGTAACACCAGCTCCAATCACAGTCACGTGGTCATCGTTGGTTTTGTAAACAACCTGTTGGGAAGGTCGCATCATATCATCACCATCATCATCATCATCTCATAAACAAATAATTCCTGCTCTCTGAAACACCACCTCTTATTATGACTGTTATATTCTTATTTCATCTCTAGGAATGCACACTATGGGGCAATTTCTCTGTCGCTAGTTTGGAGTTTAACACGGTTTTAAACTCCAACTCCCAATTCCAACTCCAGTTTAAAACCGTGTTAAACTCCAAACTAGCGACAAAAGCAATTGCCCCTATATGTCTACTAGAAGAGTAGAAGATCACCAGTATGACCAGTAATTTGGTTTCAGCTAGTCTAGTCTAGATATCAGCAGCACCAGCAATACCTTTGCCTGTCCAACATGGAAGTCCTCGTTGTTGTTGTAAAGGATGGCGTGCTCTGGGCGACTGGTTCGGATAAAGCACACACCCTGCAACAGACGATAACAAGTGTTACTGCATGCAAAGACCTTCTCACTCAATAGTTCATAGGCAAACTACAGAACAGTGAAAATGATAAACCATAATAATACAAAACAAAGCGTCTTCATACATAATCATAGTATATAAATACAGTTTAAAGCTGTTCTATAGCCCACATGATATACTGTATAGAGAAAATAGATGGATGGAAAATAGATGGGTCCAAAACTATGGATACCTTTGTGTTGGCAGCCAACTCCACAGCTTTCTCAGTGGACACACCATCACTGGGGTAGAATACTGTTGCCGTGGGGATAGCGCGGAACATGGACAGGTCCTCCAGGCCCATTTGAGAAGGTCCATCCTCCCCTATGGAGATCAGCATCCATGCACACAGACAGGCACACACACACACACACACACACAAACACACGTCACACACACATACAACTGTCAAAGAGAGCAGTGCTTTTTCGGAAGCTTCTGGAAACTTGACTAAAAGTGCAGGCTGGCAAACTCGCATGCGTTGAGGCGAGAGGGCATGCAATGTACCTGAGGAGACTAAAGGGAGGCTGGGCCCCTTCAACCAACTTCCACCATAATACAGAGCGAGAGAGGGAGGGTAGGAGGGAGAGAGCGACAGAGAGCTGCAATTTGCAGCGTGGGAGAAATGACTTGGGGGGGAAAATGTGAAGAAACGGAAAAAAATCAACGTTCAGGATTTCAGGAGAACTTAAAATCACAGAGGCACAACAATGGTGTTTCACTGGGAGTGTCTGCATCGAGCCCACAGAGAGAAACTTCAGCAGGACTGAATCCCATCAGTAAACAATGTCTTTGAACACTGATATGACAATCAGTGTGTCATATCCAACCAAACCTGCAGTCGTTTAGAATGGGTAACTCGTCCATTGCTTTGTCCACTGAATCAGACTGAACTGAGTGGTCTGCTGAAGTTTCTTACTGTGAGCTCGATCAGTTGGAACAGGACAGTGTCTCCAAAAAACAACTTTTATTCTCAGGTAGGGAGTCAATCCGAAAGACAGAACAGGCTGTTTTAAGACCCCGGGCAGAGGTGAGAGGTCAAGTGGAGCACAGTGGCAGACTGACCGATGGAGACACCGCAGTGGGAGCCGCAGAGGTTGATGTTGCTCTCGGAGATGGCGGCCATGCGGAGCTGGTCGTAGGCGCGGCTGAAGAAGGTGGCGAAGGTGGAGGCGAAGACCACATTCCTGTCGCGGGTGGCACAGCCCACTGCCACGCTCACCTGGACAAGACCAAAGGAGAAGAGGGGCAGGGAAGAGGTCCTCTTAGGTTAGCTGAAGATAGGTTGGGTCACTTACACTCCGGTAATGTAGTGAAAATAGTTGCCATACTTCGGAAGAGTTCATATTCGTATTTCATATTAGTGAACCTGTCTCTGGTCTAGACTCAGTTTAGTAGGACACAGATGGTAACGGTTTCTTAAATAGTTATAGGCTGGGACATACTGTATGGCAGCCAATCACATGTGCTTTACACCAATACTAGACACACAGTTCAAACGCTATTGTACTTAATTCTCCATTCTTCTAGAGGCCAATGTATTCCACAGTAGCTTCACCTCAGTTTAGCATGGGCATACTACAGCATGAGCAAACCTTTTCTTGTTAAGCTGGTATTTCATGAAAGAGAGAGCTTTAATTTCCTGTTTCTTGCCAAAGAAAAACGGCCCCATTCCTCCCCTCGGGGCAAGGATGCAGAGTAAAAAATGAGGTGTGTGTGTGTGTGTGTGTGTGTGTGTGTGTGTGTGTGTGTGTGTGTGTGTGTGTGGGTGGGTGTGTGTGAAATGGAAAAACACCACACAGATCAGATCCAGCACATCTGCCTGACACCAACAGTAAAGGCTGCAGCTTTACTTCACACAGGGCCATCACAAGCTCAGATTCATCTGAACTATTATTGGAAACATCTGTGGGAGTAGATTACGGAAAATTTCATGCTGTATGAACCCATGAATTTATCTGTTTAGCATCTCTAGATGTCTGTGATTAACTTGCTGAAAATATTCACTGGGATGTGGAAGTACACATTCATGTTTGCCACAGAAAGCATGCTCAAATGAGCTCAAATAAGCTCAAATAATTGTGTATTTGTATAAATGCACTGACTGGGATATGATGACAAAATACACAGTGCTTTTGCACTGAAATGAGACCAATCATGCAATCAAACATGAACACACAGTCTCTTAATATTTAATGGAAGAGGCAGAGCATAACGGCTATTGTTTTAGAAAATTATGTTTGACCTATATTTCCCCTTTTTCCTGTTGATGGGATGGAGAGATGCTTGAATTGAATCTATTAGTCGATAACTTTAATGAAGTCTACTGAATTTCATTATTATGGACATAATGATGATTGCACAAACAGTACACAAGGTAAGGTGAAAGAAAGGAACAGAAGAAAAGGATAGAAGACAAGAGATAAGAGGGAAGAGAGAAGAAGAGAAGGTGGAGTTGAGTGAGTGGATTTAAGGGGGCTTCCTCAGATGTAGCATCCACATCTGGGCACATGTGTCCCACACACATCTTTTTGATAGGTATAGATCTACTGTATGTCATACACAGTGTGTACATCAAATGAAAGGCACTGGCTTTGACCATTTAAATCATCATCATCATCATCATCATTAAATCATCATGTAATGAGAAAAGGGTGTGAGTCATACCATGTTCTGCTCAGCAATGTAACACTCCACATAGCGGTTGGGGTGCTCGTTCTTGAAGATCTCAGCGAAGGTGGAGTTCTTGGTGTCTCCATCAAGGGCAATGACACGCTCATTGTAGCGTCCAAGCTTAGCCAGGGCCATCCCATAGGCCTTCCGTGTGGCTATCTGCATGCAAGCACAAACCAGACATTCCATCAATTAACAATCCATTCCAGCTAGCTAGAGTATAGTAGGAGTTCATTTAAAAAAAAAAAAGATATCTTCATGTTTACAAAAATTCAAAAACCATGTCGTCTACTGTACATTTGAGGTAATATCAATAAAACTGCATTTGGATTGATTTGATTAAGTCTACTCTAAAACAATTAAGTTTACATCTAATCAAAACAACCAACAACCAAAACAAACAATTTAAAAACACCATTTGCGAAAATTCATATACACTGAGCTTATCAGACTCCTTTCACTTGCTATACTGTATGCCTCAGCTGTGTGCACCAGCTGTCCTCCCTGAGTAAGGAGTGGGGTGGGTTATCCCTCTTCAGCTTGCGGCCCTATTCTGACCTCTGACCCCTGAGCCCGCAGGTCTGTACCTTCTCCCCAGGTTTGTAGCTGGGGGCGCTGGGCATCCTGACGTTGCGCAGGCTGACAGGCGGGGTGTCCTCTGAGGGCATGGCTGGGTACAGGCGCTTGCTGGTGTTGAGAATGCGGCTCTGCAGGTCCTTGACGACGCCGTCGGCCATGTCCTTGGGCAGCGGCTTGCCATGCCAACCCATCTTATCCTCCGCCACTGAATGGGTGGGGAGGGGGGGGGGGGGGGGGGCAAACACGTTACTCAAATGCATGCATGCATGTGCTGACATTAGGGATATCATTTGCATGCGGAGATGTACTCACTCACACCCACACACATTCATTCAGAGGGGTGCACGCAAGCACTATCACACACACTTCACTTCACACATTCACACACCGAGTAGTACTACACATGTGCATACTCACACATCAATGCACGTGGGCTCACACCATTACTGGTACAGTCACACACACACATACACACACACACACACACACACACGCACACACATACACTCACACACACATGGCAACACAACTCATACGCTTCCCCAGAGATGTACGCACATACCCAAATTAAGCACAGAGGCACACATACACACATGCACTCTTGACCCATCAAAGCCTCCACACTTCAGACAATGCCTACGATAACAGGTCAGCGATTGTGTCAGGAGCCCTGCACTTCTAAGCAAACAGCAGATAAAGAGAGGGCAAAGGTCAGGCCTGACCCCCACATTCTGCAGGATGAGCGAGACGCTGTCCCTAAAGCGCTGAGGCGCTAGGACCAAAGCCAGCAGATCCCTGCCTGATCCTACAGAGAGCCCCCTCTTTGTTCGCTCCACACAAAGCTAGAATGCCTTGCACACATGTGTGAAGACGGCACCAGGAGGCGTATACTATAGCTCAATGAAAGTCTAGCTACTGGTCCACTGCATTGTAGACACTACACATGCATTTCAACACTAGTTTGAAGCATGTACGTTCATTCAGGATATCCTAATAGCCAGAGTATATACTAAGCAAATGAGCTCAACAACATTGCATCCGTGTGGAACATTTAAGGAAGAGCTTGGCGTGTCTACCTGGGATGCCCTTGCCCTTGATGGTCTTGGCGATGATGGCAGTGGGCTGGTGGCGTGGCTGGGACAGCGCCTTGCACAGCTCCTCCACACTGTGTCCGTCCACTATGATGGCGTTCCAGCTGCACACACACACACACACACACACACACACACACACACACACACACACACAAAACACAAAAGAGTTGGCAACTGATTAAGGGAGGTGTATAAATGGACACTATATATTTGTTTCTATTTCCTCTCTTTCTCTCCACCTCCATGTCCAACAAGAGGATAATTCTAGCATTTAGCATTGCTGTAACTGTCATATTACAATGGCATTATACACCATGGGCACTTCCCTCCTTCTTTACTGCAAGACTAATTTAATCTTCATTTAGAATAGAAATGCAATACACACACACCACACACACGCACACACACACACACACACACTCACCCAAATGCTTCACAGCGTTTCTGGTACTTTTCCATGTGGTGTTGAAGGGGAGCGGGGTCGCTCTGTCCCAGCCGATTGATGTCCAAGATGGCCACCAGGTTGTCCAGCTGGTAGTAGGAGGCAAAGGCCATGGCCTCCCACACTGCCCCCTCCGACATCTCTCCATCTCCCAGAAGACAGTACACACGGTAGCTGGACACCACAGCAAGGCATGTTAGAGAGGCACTGTGCATGCACTTCACAATCAGTGGTCATTAGGATTATTAGTGATTATTATTAATCACACTGTTAGTTGGTTTGCACTTTTTGAGTATGGAAGCATAATTCAGAGGTGGGTAACCCAGCTTCAACAAGTAAAAGTTCTACCACATACAGTATTTGTTCCAACCATTAACTAAAGCAGCTAGAGTTGCCCACCTCTGAGTATACTGTGAATGAAAAATAAAACATATGAAGGAAAGGACTATCTCTTTGTTGTTGTGAGTTCTGTGTTAATCTCAATATATCGTAAAACAACCCATCCCTAAACCCACGGTCAACATTCATGATTATTAATGTGTTTCCTCGGCAGAAAGTTAGCACTGCAGCACACACACAAATATGTAAATATAAACATACAGTACATAGATATGTGTGTACTGTCTCCATATCTGTCCATCGCAATCAATGTCTCATTCATCCTTCTTTCTCTCTCTCCCACACACTCACTCATACACATACACACCTCATGTTCTCTCTCTCTCTCTCTCTACCACATGCACACACACACACATGCGCGCACACACACACAGACACGCGTGCACACGCACGCACGCATGCATACACACACACACACACACTCGAATACACACACTCAAACACACCCACACACACTCTCTCTCTCTGTCTCTCATTCACCCCCACTCACACAGACACACACATTCTCACACACCTCCTCAGGAGTAACACGGCCTGACAGCTTTCCAGTCAAATAGGCACGTTTGTATTAAAGTGCAAAGATTGGCAGAGACATGGCGCATTATTGCATGCATTCCAGCTCAGCCCCAGGAAGAATAGCATTCCAGGGAGAGTGATCTGAGATTTGTGAGCCTAAAGACACCTGGTCCCCCTCCAGATTAACATCTTCATACCCAATCACACTGGCCTGAGGAGACGCACCATATAGAGCTGTACATACCCACACCCACACCCACACCCACAACCAAACACACACACCACACGTACTCTCTGTCTCATACACACACACACACACACACACACTTTCATTCAAGTCCATACACCCACCAACTGACTTACACACCCTTTCATACTCACTTATTATGCAAGTAACCCCTGCGATTTGATTTATTACTGTAAATCACAAAATGCTTGAATTATTTCAATTATGCACTTAAAAGTGACATAAGATCACTGTGCAATGGCACAATTTTGATACTCTGAACCTTGGGAATTGAAACCAGTTATAACTTTCTGATGATGATACCAACTATCATTCCATCCTGTTATACTAAATAACCAACCCATACCTGATGATTATACAAATTCTTTTCAAGTATTCATTGGATTTCCTTGTTATTTTCTTGACTTCCATGACTGTTTTATTCTTATGTGACATGGATAAAGTGTGTGAAAACAGGCCGTAAGGTCATGGTATATGTTCTGATCTTAAAAACAACATAGAAGATTGGAGTAAAACTCAGCACATTCTTCAGGATTAGCATGGTGTGTGTGTGTGTGTGTGTGTGTGTGTGTGTGTGTGTGTGTGTGTGTGTGTGTGTGTGTGTGTGTGTGTGTGTGTGTGTGTGTGATGGAGATGGAGATTGCTGAGGAGAGAGAGCAGAGAGGAGGAGATGGAGAGGGGGATGACTCTACACACCAGAGAGCTGCGCAGTCTCCCACAGTAGCTGGGAGGACACTGACCTATTCCTACTTCATCACACTGGTTTGTCAGGCATTTTTGAATCATTAGTTGGCATTCTGTTCAGGTATACTATGTTCTTTTTCTCAGACACCTGAGGTGACAAGGGTGAGAAACTTACAGTGAAATGTCATATAATGTAATGAGCACACATCAATCTCACAGTTACACCCTGGAGACACATGAAGTGTGAATTACCGCCAAAAAATACAACTAGCTAGCGTAAAACAACCAGGAGCTAAACAGATGCAGCCTGCGGGGAACTGGTAATCTTTTCTGACCGTTCAGGTCTGACTTTAGCTTGACACCAGCACCGTAATCCTTAAATTTACAGAGTGGGTTTAAAACTAATTACGTGAAGGTGCAGCGTGCTTTCGTGATTCATGAAGGGAGACACTAAAGAGCCTAGCTGATCTCTAGCTGGAACACATATTTCACGAGCATCCATTTTTTTTCCTCGATCCTACAGCAGCTTTGGGCGATTTGGTTGGAGGGGGAGGGTTGGGTGCTACGACAGACATGTTGCAGTGTTATATAAGTGTAGGAATGCCATGCAGTGATGCGTGAGCATGCTAGCCACGCTACCGACATGCACACTACACTACTATTTTACACTCCAGCTAAGATTCTCTAGATTCTCAGCTAAGCCTATCTGTACCCAGCCACTGGCAATGAGAGACTCCCGAGCAATGCAAAGAAAGGGTTGCAGAGAGAAAAATGAGAAAGAGAGATAGAAAATGGTGGGAGGGCAGCGAAGTGATAGAAGAAGGGCAACAGAGGGTGCAAAGACATGAGAGGTGACAAAAGCCTATCAGAAGAGACAGCGGAAGTGTGAAAGTGGAGGGGGGCTTGTAGGGGAATGAGAGAGTGGTGAAGGGAAGGAGTGGGGAATGAAGAGAGAGAGAAATTGAAAGAGAAGGAGAGGAGAGAGAGAGAGAAAGAGGGAGAGAGAGAGAAAGAGAGAGAAGGAAGAGAGGAGAGAGAGGGAGGGGCTCTCACATATCTCTCTGCTTATTAGAGCAGAAGAATTGACTGAACACAAAATGCTGCCAGAGCAGCCAAAGCATCATACATAAATTCAGGAGCGGAAAACAGCGCAAAATACTGAAAGAGCAAAAATTCACACAGGACAAAGTTCAGCAATAAAATCGCACATCCCCTCCATTCCATGCCTGGTACACAAGTAGGTAGGAGTGTTTTGATAATAGAAACTGGTGCAGAATTCCACCAGCCTCTGTTCTATTGTGAGATAAAGAGACTTTTCTAGATACACTGGCACGCTCAAAAACAATTTGTGCAACTGTGTGTGTGCGTGTGCGTGTGTGTGTGTGTGTGTGTGTGTGTGTGTGTGTGTGTGTGTGTGTGTGTGTGTGTGTGTGTGTGTGTGTGGGCAGGGGTGCAATTGTGTGTGTGGATGTGAGTATCAGTGAGGTCCAGGGTTTGCAATATGGCTTTTTCCTGGTTTTCCCTCTACAAGATCACCAAGTGCTGTCAAGCAGTATTTGTCCTCTAAGGCAAACTGAAATGTCAAATGTCAGGTAGACTTAACATTTTCACTGAACACAATGGCTGGCCTCATGTCTGTGTGTGTGAGTTCATGTGAGTGCATGTGTGTCTGCATATGCATGAGTTCATATGTAAATGTGTGTCCGCATGTACATGAGTTCATATGTGCATGTGTGTGAGTTCATGTGTGCATGTGTGTTTGCATGTGTGTGCGTTCTTGTGTGCATGTGTGTGAGTTCTTGTGTGCATGCGTGTGCATTCTGTCTGGATCTTCCTCAACATTGAGTGCCTTTAGTGTGTCTACCAATACTCAACTGAAACTCAATGAAATTGCCCCACAATCTGGCTGGCTTTCCTGTATGTGTGTGTGTGTGTGTGTGTGTGTGTGTGTGTGTGTGTGTGTGTGTGTGTGTGTGTGTGTGTGCAACTGTATACATCAAATACAATACATGTCAAAAATACACAGGAGAGATGATAGATTCCTAGTGCTATAGGTAGGGGATTTCAGAGAGTGGCCAATCAACAACTAAGCCTATTTACTGTCAAAAACAAAATCAAAGCAACACAATATATCAGTGTGGGCTGTACACAAGTTGTCCTATAAGACAATGGCATGATTGTATACTGTACATGTAGACCTCTGTGATACTGCACACTTTCAAATTCTCACAGTAATTTGTGTTATCCAGTGTCAAGATGAATATACCAGTTCAGTGGATCAAGCTACAGTATACTGTATGTGGGTGGGCACACATACTGCTTTTCTGTGAGTGATCTTTGATCTATATTTTTTGTCTCTGTTTCTATTCATGAGCGTGTTTACATGCACACTAAAAAACTGATTATTATCGGGTTCTTGTAGTTATCTGGTAATTCAAGTGCTTATGTCAAGAGAATCTGTTATCATTTTATGGAAAAATCATTTTAACACACCTAGGTTTCGGTGAATATTCTAATTTCTTCGAAACATGTATACACCTTAAACGGATAATTCCAGTTACCCTATCATTGCAAGTAATAGTTTTTTTAGGGTGCATGTAAACACGCTCATGTGTCTATGTGTCTGTCTACATGTGTGTGTCGGTGTGTTTGTGAGTCACACCTGGACTTGTCAAAGTATTTGGCAGTGTAGGCCATCCCACAGGCAGCACCCAGGCCCTGACCCAGAGAGCCAGTGGCCACATCCACAAACTGCTGCTTCTGCAAACACACACAATCACAAACAACATCAGCATTTACCGCACACACACACACCCACACACACAAATTAAAACTGACACAGAGAGACGGACAGACAGGTAGTCATGGGCGCGCGCACACACACACACACACACACACACACACACACACACTGACAGAGTGAGACATAGACAGACAAGCTGACATGGACACAGAGAGAGACAGAGAGAGAGAGAGAGAGAGAGAGAGAGAGAGGTACACAAATGATAAAAGACAACAAAACAACTAGATCAGAATTCCCTGATGTCAGCAGCTTGCCCCTCATTTGATACTTTGTACGGTAATGAGTGTAAGAGCGTAGCAACTGGGATAAACTACACGCGTGCAGTGCTCCAGGCAAAGGCAAAAAGGATAACGACTTCAAGTGGACATATTGGAAAGTGGGAACAACATACCATGTGGATTTGTGAAAGAAATGCACGTGCAGTTTAACACAATTTTTTTTTTTTAAATCAACTGTAGTGAAAATATACACATAGCACAAAGAATAGCTCAGATGTGGAATCCGCACACAGGCCTTTCATACATACAAGTGAACTGTGTGAGAGAGAGAGGCCCGGTCTATGTGGAAGTGCATGATAAAAGAATAATTATGTAAGGCAGAGAATAAACGCAAGACAACTGGGAGAATAACACACTCAGTGTGGTCCTGCTGGCTCCAGTGCGTGTGTACAGAGCATGGCTTTACATCACCAGCACAAAGAAGCTAAGAACTGCTTTACTCTGTCACTACACAAAGCATGTCTTTGTGTGTGTGTGTGTGTGTGTGCATGTGTGTGTGTGTGTGTGTGTGTGTGTGTGTGTGTGTGTGTGTGTGTAGTAGGCCATGCTGTGTGTGACAGTATAGTAGGCCTTGCTGAATAAATGAGTGCACATTTATGATGATCTGCACACAATGACAGGTATGCCACTAGAAACATGCTTCAGTGCGCAATAGACTGTCCAGTTAAAGAATGTGTACAGTATACCGGTATTTGCATACAAACAAACGCACACACACACACACACACACACAGCGTGCTACCGTCCAACTTGTAATCCTACTAAGAGGCTAGATTTTGCTGAGCTTTGACTGCTTCGTCAGTTAGTCGGTGGGTCAGGGCGCAAGCAGAGCTATGGGTAATGAAGGGATTTACACTCAAAGGAGTTTACAGGGTAAGACAGCCAAACCTTCACGGGCTATTTTAACTGCCAGGGCTGAAGGGTGTAACTGGGGTAAGCGTGCAGGTCAAGAGATGACAGGGTAAGCCCCATGTGATCTTACCGGCACTGGGTGACCCTCAAGGATGGAGTCAATCTTGCGGAGGTTCAGAAGCTCGCTCTCCTTCAGGTAGCCGGCTTCCGCCCACGCCGCATACAGGATGGGAGCTGCGTGTCCCTTAGAGGCAGCAAGAATGGACACAGAGGTCAACACATGCAAGTGTACACTACACACCCATAGAGAAGCAAATAAAGTACACTCAGACCCTTGCAACACCAATATTATATAGTACATCCAGCGAGCACATATAGGCACACACAAACAATCCACTAATATAACCCCAATAGTAACATTCATATGCCATTGCTTCACACAAATTTACATCTACAATATCTCCCTATGACCTGCCATCTTTCAGTGATGGTGCCTCTTCTGCTAGGGGAGTGCTTCTCTGGTACATTGTGAATACTAAAAACTTAACCAGAAACACATACAATGTCAGCAAAAAGCCATTATATACACTTATGAATCTATAGGTCTATCTGTCAATCCACGGCCTGCCTTGGGGACTGGGGTCAGAATGCAGTTTTGTTGCCATCACAGGTTAGTTTTAATTGGCTGTTCAGAACCCTTTCACATATGACTCATTTTGATGTTTATACTGTCTTACTCTGCTCAGGACACAGGGGACAGCCACCTAAACAGTCGTGCCATTACCACAGTATATTCGGCACCATGACAGTGCCTCCTGTTGGAAAGGAGGACTAAACGGATGCGTAATAAAGCCTGGCTTAGAGCGCAGGGTGATTGTCAGGGTGGTTAACACCAACAGAACAGTACTGTCTCATCCGTCTCTCCTCAAAACTTGTGCAGACGTCCTCGGTCTTACCTTGGACATGATGAAGCGGTCATTGTTGGGGTTCCTGGGATCTTCAGGGCGGTACTTCATGGTGTGGAAAAACAGCACCGACATGATCTCTGCCACACTGCAGCATGATGTCGGGTGTCTGGCAAATAGAATAGAATGCAAGAAGTTGCACATGTGATTATCTCATGTGCTGCAAGCATGCAGTGCAGAAATGAAGTTGGCACAACTTCAAAGAGCCAATTAGACACACACCGCTGTCAAATCAATCAAACATTAAACGCGAAATTAGATCAGTTGTCAGTATATTAATTGATTCTACTGCTCTCCCGTCCGTGCTGAGACTTGCCCTTTTCTTGAAATGTATATTTTTATATGAATGTTATCAACATGCTGAGGTCTAATAACTGACAACTTTTAATGAAAAAGTTTGAGTTAAATCATACCGTTCTACTGTGAGTAAATATTACTATAATACTATACTGTGAGTAAATATTACTATAATTCGTTTCTCTAGAATAGAAGATACCCTTCCACGCGGAGCGTAACAAGCGCACTGCAAACCTGTAGGCTATTGCTTGGAGGCGCGACATCTAATATCAGTAATAGTACGTTGGATTAATTAGCATTGGTAGTACAGGTTAAACAGCACGAACAATTATTCAGTTCAAAATTGGTGAATTCTTCATCTTGATACATCCAGACAGTGTTTTGGGGCGAATCAAGCAAACACGCACACAGAAACGCGTGCTCTGAGACAGAATGCATGCATATAAACTGAATCATACCACAAATGTCTAAATCAGCCCTTAACCTGCAAAGGAATTAAGATCACTGTTCTTATAGGCGATATGAGGATAAACAAGATAACTAGATAAATAAATAAATAAATAAATAGACAATTATTACACCATAAATAAAATGACTAAACAAATAATTACAATATTGACAAGAATAACTATAACAAAACAGTGTTCAAAGAGTGACACGAACAAAATAAAATAAAATCATCAGCCCAGTGTCCGTTCGCTGCGCTTAGTGCCTTGGGATAAGCACTGTCTTAGTACTAGCCTATACAAAACATCAGCTTGCCCGGACCAACAGCTTAAACAGCACATGACTCAGTTGTACACTATTATTTGGCAGAATTTAATAACGGAGTCTAGCACCAATCGGCGAGCAACGTGCAGAGGATTGACAACCTTGAACGGGACAATTGACGCAGGCGCTATGTAGAAGAAACAGATAGGAGCGCGGTCCCTTTTAGACTTTGTTGCGGCGGACTGTTCCATTGCAGAAACTAAAAACCCCACGTCAACCGGCCAACAAACGGACGGTAGCTCCTATTTTCAACTATGTCCATAGAGGCAGAGATACAGAGGCGAAGAGGCAACACTAGAGGAAACATTGCGTGCTGAAAACGAACGGAACATGGTGCACCTGCTCTGACCAAACCGTATGTTGCGGGCGAGCTTGCATCTTACAATGACAAGAACGTCCAAACTGATTAATTAATTACGCCACATTAATGGCAATAAGAACACCGTGTTCCACTATGTAGCCTATTTGTTGAAAGAGAGTTTAATTACATAATCAAGGAATATCCCTCACCTTGTACGTAAAGTGTGGCATATGCATAAAATGAATTATTTAATAAACGTCTAAATAACTCAGTTAGAGAAGCGGATCTGACAGTTGGTCATAATGTGCGTATTTCGCTCTTACCCACTGCCAGCTGCGGTCGTAGCTCTTATAGAGTTGATCCGGAGGCGATTGGCAATGTTGCGCAGCGCCTGCAGAGTCTGCTGGTCGGGTTTATGGTAATCCTCCATGAAGAAGTCCTGTCAAAATGAGCACCTCAAGTGAAAAAGCTACAAAAGATCACCGAAAGCTCGGCTGAGAGACCTGTCACTCAATAAAGTGACTAAATCTAAAAGGAGAAAAAGAGGGAGACAGGGGCGGGTTTGCAATGGGGATGGCTGGCTAACGCTCTGCAAAAGCCTGGCAGAACAGCACACAAGTACAACCACTGCGGAGTGCGTGTGTGTATGTGTGCGCTTTGTGTGTTAACGCACAAAGTACAGTAACGTCCCAGGCATGATAGACGACACAGGGGCGGAGTTCTCGCAGTCCAAGCACCACAGACTTTGCTTTCACTAACACCGCCTCAAACAACCATCAATGGATTGGACAATGTCCTAGAGCTTCTCTGCTCTAATGCTTGGTTTACGTGCGATTCCTCAGGGCGCGTTGTCATGCACCTTTACGCGCGAAATGAGTGTCTCCGGCAGGAGGACTATACTGGGTCGCAGGCTAGGAAGTTGTCTAAATGGTAAAATATTAAATATGTAACCTAGAAAGATTTCGTCGAATATATTTCATTCCACTATAGAAATGTCACAGAGGGGGGGAAACACTTTGTTTTCTCTAGATTTGAACAAATATAATTCAGGACATTACAAGGCCGTTTACAGCTCACTTGTATTTATAGCATTGCCCAGTATTAAAGTATTACATAAACACACCGCTACAGTACAGGTTGGTGGTTGCTGCTTCATTCACTTCCCTTAAACTGGCCGATACAGACACCAAAACAATGTTGTGTAAAACCACAGCCAACAAACATCCTATCATCAGATTGGTAAATACCTTGGAACGGAGATATCTCGTCATATTGAGGTGAAAGTAATGGGGGTCTTGGTCAGTCCTATTTCAGCAACAGTGTGTGGACATTATATAGGCAAGGTCTATTTCAACAGGATCTTTTTTTTTTTACTTTAAAACCTGTGCTTAACCAGTTTATTGATTAGCCTACATTTATTACTGAATTTACAGATTACTGATAGAAACGTTGATGATGATTAAAGATCTTGCACATGCTGCGATTTGCCCTGACTCCCACTGGATTGATCCAATCAGCTAGTCAGCTGCGCAATGCTCGCTATCTCTTAATGTTCTCGTCATTTGATGGACTTAACACAGGTCTCATTTGGGGTGGCACATGGTCACTAAAATAATAGTCTAGGTCCTCCAAATATTAATATTCATTTTGGCTTATTTTTCTCCTAAGAGCTTGCCTGAAAAAAAACGGACTCTTTTACACACTCATACACCATCAAAAGGTGTGACATCTAAAGCCAGATTGGTCTTGGTTATGGCAAGTATGTAAAAACTCGTGTATAAGAGGTGTATGTATGTGCTTGTGCTCTAAAAATGATATACCATTCGCTGCTCAAAATCTACTGTCATTCTTTCCCCCACACATTTTCTATATTGCTCTGTCTCTCAAGTGAAGGTGTGTTTTAAGTATGCAATGGGTGTAATGTCTTTGGTAGACTAGAAATTCACACAAACTTGACCAACTACTAAATCATAAATGTGTGTTGGCACAACTGAAGATGAAATAATTAAATATTTTAACACTAATAGAGTATATTTCAAATAAAAGTAAGATGCTTAAGGACTGCAACATACAGGCCTTATAGAACAAAGAATTGTAATGAAGGTCATGTCAGATTTAAACAGGAGGGGTGTTAAGACTTCATACTACATAGATTCCCCACAGCAGCCAATCAACAACCAAGCCTATTCATCATCAACAACCAGGAAAACTAACAACTAACAACTACCTAGGGTGCCTCTCAACCTCTCTCGATGCTCAGTCCTCCAGGCTTGTTCCCACTGATCTATAACTAACACTGGATAGACTATCCCATTGTTGCCGCCCCATCATTCTTTATCTAGATCAGTGGGAACAAAGACCGAGGAAGGAAGGGAGGATGTATAAAACGATGAATGAGAGGCACCCCTAGAGCATTTAATTTCAGTGTGCATCAAGCAGTAACTGTGGTGTTCAAATGTTATTGCCATCTAGTGGCCAAGAGTGTAATCTCTTCAAATGGACCTGTAAAAGACACCATACTTTCACATGACTCACATGTACAGTGTCAGATCACTCACATCAATTACCTTATGGTTATTTCATAATGGTGCTCCAATGCTTCATTTTCAATTTTATTTATTTCAGATAAACATGTGTAAATCAGCACTATCTGGCATTTCTAAGCACTGACACAAATTAAGACCCAGATTTCACAGGGAACTGACTGAGTTTGTAGCTTTAAGAGAGTGAAATTGCATGCCAAAAGAGAAATGTACATTGGTGAACGCATGGGGCGGAAGAAATATGAATTGAACAATATGCTTTCAAGAACTTTTTATTGGTATAATTGGAATAGTTTTCTTAAGTTCCTTAGAGACAGAAATTGCTATTGCCAAACAAGGGGAGTACTACGGCTGGCTCCAGGTTTATATGTCTTACACTTTTGTCTGCCAAATAACACAGCCTTCAAAATGCACTTCACTGGAGTATTCATTTTTGTAAACACATAAAGCCATTTTACAGTATTTACGTTTGAATGACATTCAAGTTTTGTAAAAGAGGAAGAAACATATAGATCATTCCACTGTTGAATATGTATTGTAGCCTATGTCTACTGTGCTTTTCAGGGCAGTCATATAGTATAGAATGAATATGTATGTCAACCAAATACAATCGTCTTTTTACCGTCATCATCGGTTACATGGCACACCAAAACACATTAGCTGCTCAGCACTTAAAGACAACCATCTGAGAAAATGTTGTCCACATTCATTTGAGATAAACCACTAAGAAACATAAAAGCCACATTGGCCATTGGGTCAACTGAAGATCTTTTCAGAGGAGAAAGATTTACTTTGGGGGGGGGGACAATACCAATGCCTGACCAATATATCAAAAGGGATCAACACGACAACTTTGTCTTTCCGTTTTTCAAACCAATTTGGTCAACAATCAAAAGCATAAGCTCAAAATGATCATTACGGCATTATAAAAAATGTTAACATATGGCACAAGCACATGTATACACAAGTGTACAACCACTTTGATTATCAAAAACATCTCCCTTTCCTCCCGTTCTTTGAATAATTGCTAGCTTGACTGCTGGATAGAGTTGAATTGTAATATTTGTCATGAAATCTCCTATGGCCAAATGCTATATTGCACACTAACACAGCACGTAAAAACAAAAGGATGATGCAGGCTTTTTTTTATTGGGATGATCAAAACTCATTATATTTGTATCACAAAAATCAATGAGATGAACATAAGGCAGATTAATAATTAATAGCCATTCAGTTTCAGTGTCGTTTTGGCATATCAAGTGCTTGACTGATTCCCCTAAATAATTGTAGTGGCCAGTGCTTTTCAATGACTTTCATTTGTAGAATTTGTTGACCTAAAAGGATCAACCTCATGGTTTGCACGCCTACCTTAGTGCAGCTGTGCATTCCTACCTGCGGCATATTTAATATTAAGAAAAGTTTAATTCCAGTTACCATACAAAATGAATTCATATGGGAGATGGTACCAGTCATTCACTCACCAAAGGAACCAAATTCCCTTTCAAATCAATTAAAAACTTTTTTTTGAAATCAATTCAGGCATTTGTAAACAATCCTCCTTAGTTCAGCTGGTCTAGTGCACAGATTGCGGTTAGTTGTGAGATGCAGTATTCACTACTGCAAAGTCTACAGCCAGGAGACTTAAAACCAAAATCACTCATGCCCTAAATCTTAACCTTTGACAAAAAAAACAAAAAAATATCTCTCTACAGAAACAACATCCTAGCCTTTTGTACAGGGACTACAGAAACCCCACAAAGCATGACTTCATATTGCACAAGTTCCCTCACAGTTGGGAAAATGCTGTCAGCGGAGTGCAAAAAAGGGGACTTTACACAGAAGGCCAGAGGGAACCTGATGCCAGAGGAAAGACAGGTATGGAAAAAGGGGGATAAGAAAAACTAAGAGAACACGAGAAGAGAGAGAAAGAAAGAAACAAACACAGAGAGAACCGGGGGGAGGGGGGGAGAGAAATGCAGCAGCATTGAACACACAAGAACTGCTCCTTGCAGGACACACTTGAAACAGCCATTGAAACTGCGATTCAAACGCTTTGCTCACGCTATGAAGTTGGTGACTAAACTGGCATGCCCTCAGAGGTGAGACCATCACTGACGTTGCCCTGGCAACCCCAGTCCCGGTCCTTGTGACGTGGACTATGTCCCCGTAGAGTGTATGTGTTGTGAAGCGTAGAGGTGTGTGTGTGTGTGTGTGTTTGTGTGTGTGTGTGTGTGTGTGTGTGTGTGTGAGCGCACGTTTGGGAGTGACCAGTCAGTGACCCAGATTCAGTGCCAGCTAGCCACACACACGTGCGCTCTCTCGTCTGACCCCGCTAAACCAGCGCGACGAGGCCTCGGTTGCGGCCTGGGCTGGACGAAGCAGCTGTCCCTTCAGCAACAGAGGGGCACCTCTCCCTCCCTCGCTCCCTTCCTCCCTCCTACCCTGCCTGCCCGCTTCAGTCCAGGGCCTTAGTGTGGTTAGAGTTTCATGTTGTTGAAGTCTTTGGCGACACCCTGGACGTAGGCCTCGTGGATTGCGCTGAGAAAACGAGGGTCATTCTGCCAAGACACAGACAAAGGGAAAACATCAGCATACTGGTGTTACGGTCAGCAGGTCCAGCACTGCTAACTCTGCGGATAACACAGACAGATTGGCTACTGCTCTTTTGTTATACATTCTGTACTAGATGAAGCTCTGATCCATACTGATTGATAACACTGATACCACAACTGTTAACACTGATATCAACGACTGTTTCAACACACAGACAGACAGACAGACACACACACACACACACACACACACACACACACACACACACACACACACACACACACACACACAGGGCTGTACAAGCAAGGTACAAATTGATTGTGCCATTGTGTGTGCTTGGGTTCCGGACTGTCTGATGTGTACCTTGATGAGGTGGACAAGAGTGTCTTGGAGCTGGTGCTTGCTGAGGACAGCCGAGGCTTGGTGTTGGTGATCTCCGCCTCCTCGACTGGCTGGGGGGGATGACGGCTGGGCCTGGGCTCTGGGCGTCTCTGCCGTTTTGGATACGGAATGCTGGAATGCACTTGGTGAGAGGAGGAAGGAGGGCTCAGGTCCTGGGACTACCAGGCCTGCCTTCATTGAGACCAGCTAGGAGAGACAACACACATGGAATTAGTTCCTTAAATGTAGTACACCCAGGAGCCGTATTCACAAAGAATCTTAACGCTAAAAGTATCTCCTAACTGACATTCAATACGACAGTACAGAACGAAAATACTTACGGGAATGTTTTTCACCAGACTCTGAGATTGTGCAAACACATCCACTTCTTTATTTGACTGTGAAAAAAAAATTGGAAGCTGGATTCAAAATGATGATTAACATGTAAACATGTAAAGAGGAATATTCCGTTTCTGCTACACATGGACACATCTTATTCTGAATATTGCCATAACCAGAATATGTGACCCTGGAAACCAGTCGTTTCGGTAAAATTTGCAAAAGTAAGTTACTGTGCTCACGTGAACGGCCATAAAGTAAGCTTTCCAATGATATGTATATACACAAAGTATCGCTAAGATAACCACATCCAAAGTTGACATGGTTCTCCTGTCACGATATGCCAGAAGAGGAGAAATCACCTTTTAAAGCAGTGTGGACAACGGGAATGACTGCAAATGTGTTGAATCTTCGCCGGGTTTAACAGTCAAGATGTATGTTATTCCGTGAAATTAGTTCACGATATGAAACTGTAGACTTATGCAAAAACGTGAAATTCAACATTTTAATCCGGAAGCTTGTTTATTGTGGATTTTCTCAAAATAACGTTGTGCGCAAAGCGACTGATTTCGCTTTGAAGGGTCACATATGGTCCTTAATGGGAATATATAATGTGCATGGAAACATAGTCGATGTCTGGATGAATCTGGGTAAGTCCACACTCACCTGAACAGGTGCGGTAGGCACGCCGCCAAAGGATGTTGGCTTGGGTACAGGCTCTCTGAAGCTCTGAGGAGTGACCAGTGAGTTGGTGAGAAAGCTGGGGGCGAGGGGGGGCATGGAGAGCGGGTGGCCGTCGGGTTTGGAGGGGCTCATGTAGGCCGCCGGCGGGGCCGGAGGTCCAGGTGGACCGTGCGAGACAGGTGGCGGAGGACCCAGGTTAACCAGCGGCTCCGGCCCAGGCGGTGGCACCAGCCGAGGGGAGACGGACGTCTGTTGGGGCTCCCGGGGACCGGCGGGCTGGAGGAGGGGGACGAGGCCGGGGATGAGCGGCCGCTCGCTCCCCCCGGGGTCGGGCGCAGCGAGGCGCGGGGTGAGCAGAGGCTCCAGCGGAGGAGCCGGCGCGCCGTAGGGGCGTCCGTGCAGGAAGCCCTCGGGCGGCTGGGAGGCATCAGCGACGCTGGGGCCCGGGGGGCAGGCGGGTGCTGGGTCTTTCGGTAGGGAGCTGCCAAACAACTCCTCCACCGTTATCTGTTTCACAACTGTGTGTGGGGTCTGGGGACACAGTATGGACACAAACAGGCATGCTCAAAAACAAAGCATATATGACTGTGCTACTACCATCACAGCCACTACAACGACCGCCTTGGTCTTTCTAAATGGCTACACCATGGAGACATCAAGTGGTTATAGAGTGCTAATAAGTGAACCCATGCTAAAGTTGAGAGGAATAAAATATCTTCTTTTGAAAATTGATGCCTTATTTGATTAATATCTTATTTATAATATTTTGAAAAATCATATGAAGGAAAAATCTTACTCTTAAGGACACCTATTTTCTTGGTGAATGAATAATGCATTGTAAATAAATAAATGTTCTTCATTTAAATACAGGACGCATATGTGAGTACACCCCTATGTTAAAGTACCATAGAGGCAGGCAGATTTATACTTTTAAAGGCCAGTTATTTCATAGATCCAGCATCCGATGCATCCCGATAAAGTTCCCTTGGCCTTTGAAATCAAAATAGCCCCACAACATCACATACCCTTCACCATACCTTGAGATTGGAATGGTGGGTCGTCCCCCCCCCCCCCCCAGATAGCCTAGTAGCTGGTTTCATGCTCTGGGCTCAATGCAAATCAAACCAGCTAATAGACAAACTGAAAAACACCTTACCAATCTCTAGGTATGGCGGAAGGGTATGTGACGATACATAGTATCCTGGATCCATGAAATAACTGCTCTTTAAAAATAAAAATCTGCCTGCCTCAATGAGATAAAGGGGTGTACTCACACTTTACCAGGCTGTAAAGGGGTGAGTTACTCTGAAACCTTGCAACATAAATGATTCCCCCTTCAGGACAAACAAGACCTAAAAGTGGGGCTCGGGAACTCTAGCTGCAGATGAGTAATTAGTAGTTCCTGTTCCACTGGTACCTTCTCCTGAGGTGCCGAGTTGGCCCTGCGCTCTGTGGACTCTGCAGGGTTCTTTGCTGCATCCTGCTTCTGCCCTGCATCAGTACCCCCACAGGGCTCCGAGTCACCAGACTGGCTCTGAAGGAAACAAACACAAATACTTACTTAACAACAACAACAACAACAACAACACATTCACATACGTACTTAACAACAACAATAATACATTTATATATAAATATTTGTATAGCGCTATTCAAGACACACAAAAATGCCAATACATACAAATCATACAGGACTATAGTATAGATTATACACTAGAATGGAAAATATGAAAGAAAATATGAGATAGGAGAAATACGGATTTCAATTTGGACTTCCTGCTTTCAATGATGTAAAAATCATCATTTTACATCATTGAAAGCAGGAAGTCCTATTCATGGTTTTCATTGAAATCCGTATTTCTCCCATCTCAAGGCAAACTGAGGGAATGTTGCACGCAGCACGACCATTCAAAAACATGACTGGTTTTCTAAAGATAGAAAGCTTAATGCTAATCGGTGAAGTGTCCCTTTAAACTAAACAATGAAACAACCACAAAATAAAAGGGATGCATTCTAAAAAGGCCTCTTTAGAAAAATCAGTTGGCAGACTGCCTTCACAGAGTGTTGAGCGTTTTGCACTGATCATTCCAACATCTTCCAGATGGTGGCAGAGCCATAAAGGACGTAGTGCTGAGGTAAGGGACATGCTCTCCCTGTGCTGGTGGTGTTCCTGACTGGAGTAATCCCAGATTAAAACACACGGTAATCCCTCACGTATATGAGTGTGATGCTATGTGCTTAAATTGTCTGAATCGTAAGATTTGGTGGGATAATCAGAGGCACAAAAAGCTTATGCCAGGGCATATTGTTTAGGAATTGGTGATCTAAAAGTCTATGAGCGTGTGCTTGGTACCGATAGTTGCTAGTCCCCAGTCACAATTTCCCTATGCAGCCTATAGTTGTTGCCCAAAGGCTGTGCTTTATCTGGATTAGAGAACAAGGCTTCAATCACACTTAGGCAAACAATCACAGGCACATGCTTAGGCTGCTAAAGGCAAACTCATTCACTCCTCTACTTCTCCATGGCTCTACTTTCATTAGGACCCCGTGCTACATATTTGTTGATAGTAGACACAGTGATATGGGTATATACAGAATATTTTCTTCCAAGGAACTTCTTCTAAACTAAAATATGATGGCCTATAGTAACAAGTATGTACTACTTAAAAATGTAAGAAGAATAAACCAACATATTCTGCCAGCCATAACTGAATTCTGTTATTGAGCCTACCAACATTTATGCGGTTAGCTCATATACTGATATGTAAACTTGGCTACTACATTCAGTTGGATTAGTAGGTGCCGTTCCTGGTTGCATAAATACATCATAACTCCTTCCAAACAACACATAACTCTTCCTTCATACTGAAAACAACTTCAGCATCAAAGGCACATTCTTGCCATTCATCTTCCCGTAAGCCTTAGTATAACGACCCAACTACACACTGGATACAATCAACCTTACATGGCCGTTGGGAATGCTGTTGTGTCTGCGGCCCCTGATGGAGTGCTGGTCTTACCCGGTGGTACTCTTCCTTGGCTTTGCTGAGGAGCTCCAGGATGTCAATGGGACGCGTTTCCACGCACCCATTGGTGCGCCCAGCAACTGCTCGATCGGGAGAGGTCTGCTGCGCACGCAAAGCCTCCTCCTTCACGATCCTTAAATATCAGATTTGCACAAACACACATAAACTGCCAACTTTAGTAACAGACATAAAAAAAATATGTAAAAACTTTAGCCTTCTGATCTTCCATGATTTCAAAAAAAGACTCTAAACACCAGAGGGCAGCATTGTTCCGTCTATAGTCCTGCCAAGAACCAAGGTCAATGAGAATGTTCAAGTAAATATTTGGGCCATCTGGCCACTAAAGACCGCTTACGGTCATACCAGGCATTTCGCTAACATTTCACTTGAATGGGATGTTAGTGAAAGTAGACGCTCCGTACTTCACATAGGTTTGGAATAGTGGCTCACTTTAACAACACACAACAGACGGAAATCCTCTATGGAGACAACTATTTCCAAAATAGACATACAGTTAAGAGGCCATTCCAGATCAAAGTACGATAATATCTTACTTGTAAATTGGACCAAGTGGTACTTCTGAGTGTAAATGTGTTGGGAACCCGTTTGATCATACTAGTGAGTTTCTCAAGGCATACAGCTCTGACCAGCAGAGGTGGACGTTTAGATAAAATGCCCAGAGCTACTCTCTTTTGCTTAGTAATCAACTGAACTGTCCCATGCCAGGTTGCCTGGCTACACTACCTTTTTTTTTTTAAAAGAACAGGCTGCTCTGCTGAACCATGACACAACGGGGGCAGTCTAGTAGTCACAAAAGATCCTCAGCATTTATTACACCTGTGCTGCTGCTTATCACGTTGAAAGGTCTCTCTGCTATTAAAATGCCTGGGAAAAGCATCGCTACCACCAAAGGGACAAAAAACCAGGGGAATTAGCCACACTTACTTCACCATCAGCTGGGCTATGCGCTGGCAGTCATTCTTATCATAGAACCAGATACTGTATATTCCCACTGTCCAGAGAGAAGGAGGAGAAAAAGGGAGCAAGAGGGAGGGAGGGAAGAAGAGAAAAGACAGGAGGGGGGGGGGGGGTGTCTTTACTATGTAACACTTCATTGTAATGTAAAACACATAGGACATTTATGACCCTTCTCACAGGAAAAAGAACAAGTGATGTTTGTCAGCACCAGTGGCACTCCAGCGCTTTCCCAGCTAATCCCGAGAGGTTGATGCTTGGCAACGATTGTGTTCAGAGAATATCCAAAGGAATAAAGGCAGGGAGATGAGGAGCATATAACCTCTCCACCCACATACATGCATGCACGCACGCGCACACACACACACACACACACACACACACACACACACACACACACACACACACACACACACACACACACACACACACACACACACACACACACAGTCAGTCTGCATTTATTCTCACACGCAGCCACACTTTAACTTCTCAGGAGCACATTCCTGAATGTCAATTGGATGTCTAAGTCTCTAATGCAGGCCTTCTTGGCACCGGCAAATCTAAATAAAACCTTCATCACAACCTCAAGGCTGTCTGCCTGTTCCACAGGACTTCTCTGGCTTTCTGTGGCCAAACTTTTGAGAGGTGGGAGGAGGCTACTGCAGCTTCACACTCTGAGGACATTCTGTATTCTTCCAGAAAAGAGTCTGACTGAAATCGAACCCATGCTGATCGGAGAGCACGGATGTTTCCAGAAGTCAACCGAAATATTTGGCTGGTAATTGGACATTGGGTAACTCACTCCACTAACTAGCAGGATGGTGACAACATAACAGAGCCTCACAGACTGCCCTGAGCTGGGGGGAAAAGCAGCATGATGCCCAACATGGTGCTCTCCTAAAACGGATGAGGAGGCAAGTGGTCCCCTGGCAAACCGCTGAGAGGACTGAAGCCTGCAACAGACATGTTCCTGTTGAAAATGTCTCGCCATTCTCACAATAACTCCGTCACAGCACTCAGCAAACTCCGTCACAGAGGAAAAGTCATGTTCCGGAGGACCATAAGACGCTACTTCCGCAGTGCACAGAGAGGCAAGTCTGCATGCTAACGTGTTGTATTTCAGGACACTCTAGGCGCGTGGTTGACATTAGGAAACTTAAAACTGACTGTTCTGGTTCATTGTGGACCTTAAAACAAGTTTATCAAATTAACCCAGAAGGCAAATAGCAATAGCAAAAGGCAGATGGACTAAACTACTTTCAAAACTCACCCAACGGTTCTTTCACTATTACAGCCCTGTGTTGTGTTTCTTTATTCAAGTTATGCTGCAAGGACATGCATGCCCCTCATTCTATTTTTAGCCATTCATATATGAAGTAAAATATTTCATATCTGTGCAAGACAAAGAATAAAAAATACTGGAGCAAGAACATAACCATTCATTACACATTTCAATAAACGCAACCATCCAAGAGAACTAGGTTGAATTAGGGTGCAGAATCCATGTGTATGGCTGTCTGTCTCCTTTTGTGAGCCAAACAGCAGCTGCATTCCTTGAGTCACATTATGTTTATGTTAATACCAGGAAAAGGAGATTTCATAGCTCTGTGAATGTTCACATATACGGAAAGTCAGGTGCATTGACACTGAAAGACACACAGGAAGAAAACAAATACAGGTCAGACCCCCGAACTGAAGCCATCACACATCCACGGCTGAGGTGCTCTTGAGCACGGTACCTAACCCCTCACTGATCTCCGCCGCTGCTCTATGAAGGCAGTTCACTGCTCTGGGTTAGTGTGCGCTTCACCTCACTGTGTGTTCACGGTGTAATGTGTGTGTTCACTAATTCACGGAGGGGATACACGCAGAGACCAAATTCCTTGTATACGCAAGTATACTTGGCCAAGAAGCCTGATTTACATTTTTTTCCCCACAACAAGTTCTTGTTTTTCTCCATGCTGGCCATGCGCAGTAAACAACAACAATTAGCATTCTCAAGGCATCTAAAGCGCTTAAAAACTCACTAACCACCACCAATGTGTAGCACCCACTTGGGTGATGCACGGCCATATCAATCACTACACACCACCAGCTTGAGGTGGAGAGTGAGGGAAAAAACACAAAGCCTGCATTAACTAAATGGATAAAATTAGGTCCTAAAATTGTATTTGATAAAAATCAGGTATTATGCGTGTGAACCACTGTCTCCCTCTGCTGGGCCAAATACATCATTTTAAATCACATTTTGTCCATATTCTTCACAAGCACAAAATATATTTTCATGATGGTTGGTACTAACTTTCATAAACCACACCATGTACTACTAACTGGTAGTATCATACAAGGAATGCAGGTATATTCAGACGTCACAGTGACTGACTTACAATTGGCATTTCTGTAGAGGAGGAAAGGGTCCTGTAACTGGAATTCCAGGTCTTTATTTATAGGTTCCACCAGGTTCTCAGTGCTCAAACGATTCATGATAGTGAACCCATGATGAGGAGATGCTGACCTGGGAACAAAGAGATAGGATGCACGTTCAGTAAGAGTAAAGTATTTCTGCCAACACGTGTATCATGCAACAGCAACATGCATAAAAGCAAACCATATTGGAATGGATAGTTGTAACGTTACTTTACCTGGAGTAGACAAACAAGGTGCCTTCAATGTCGGTCTTTTCCTACGGGGAAACAGTGATGCTGCTTGTTAATATTTACGCTCTATACAGTAGGACTGGGTTCATGGTGATTGTTTCGTATGACATGTCGAGTTGCAAGTTTTAGCACGTTCGTGTTAGCTGCGTTTAACGAAGTTAATATGTGATCTTCAGTTTGACTTGATACAATGCCACAACAGGACAACTTGAGAATCGAGAGCTCGTGCCTTCGTTTACGTCCTCTATTAAACAATAACAAGCTGGCTAACGTCAAGTCTAACTGTTAATGTTATTTGAGGTCAGTAACGTGTTCTCCGACATATCATTGTCACTTAAAAAACCACAACATAACACAAACAAGTCAGTCACTATTGGCACAACACTTTACAAAGTTAGCTTGTTTGGTTATCTATCATTGCTAACGTTAACTAGCTAGCAATAGCTAGCACTCTTCGGCATTAGTCCGGGATGAATACCGTTACACCTTTCAGAGTTTATACAAATCTTACCCATTCATTAGCCTTAGAGTTGAACGTGTACAGTGCTACCTGCCCGGTTAAGTCGAGAAGTTTGTTTATATATGGATCATATTGTTGTAAAGCTGCAAGACTCATAAGATGTCCAGCTTTGTTTACGGACTCCATCTTGTACGCTGCTAAACACATGCGACAACACGGAGGAAATTCGAGAAGCACATGTCGTCATTCTTTCTTCCCCGGTAGGGGTACACCTGAGTGTAGTCGATAGTTCCACTTTCGAATAGTTCCCCCCTCACAGTGCTGAATCAGTTCGACACGGATGGGCTACGTAGCCTAAAGCCTAAATAATATAACAACTATTTTTCTAAAAAATAATGAGTGTGAAGAGCATCCACAGCCCAAACTTAATCGAAGCCTAATAATCATAGACAGTAAAATGTGCTGCTAAAATAGATTTGTAAAGGACAAGTTAAAGAGTTCACTACGAGCGCAAGGGGGCAGTAGGCCTACATGTGCATGGATAGAGTTCAGCGCCTGGGCCTATCGCATGATCATAAAACCCAACTTTATTCCTTAGCAAAATTATTGATGTGGTCTGCTATTCATTTGGTAATGACATAACATTACACATAGACTCTTTTTGTTTAGTGTAATTAATTTGCCCTTTTGTAGCCTGCAGGTCAACATCTGAGGGGCCTATTACAATGGAAATTCGTTTTGACCGAAATAATTATTTCCAACAGGTTTACAAGCCACATATTTTAGAAATGGGTCCAATAATGTTAAATGCATTCCTCTTCAGTTATTGGCTGAGGTAGGACTGAAACACCCTTAGGTTGACTCAAGAACATTAGGGGGATTATTATGGGAGGATTATCACTGTGAAACAGTTATCTGCTACAGACAGGTTAATCCGCTGTTCTGCGGCTAACTTTACAGACTGCGGTACATTCCTGTACATTTTTATGTTGCTGAGAAATGTGGCAATCTAATGTCGTCCTCTGGTTATAAAGTGGAGGGGGATGAATGGCGTTCATACGCGGGATACGCAGACCCCGCCGAGGTAAGGTTGCCTTGACTATTGGGCTTCTAGACCTGAGGAAGATTGCTGTCACTTTCAGTATAGGCTAACTGGTGATAAACATTGTCTTGTAGTCTGTACAGGCCATTTGTCATTCTCTCTGAGAACATTTCAGGTCTTTTAGAATCTCTATTGTTCGTGCTGTTTCTAAACATAGACTAAACATAAGCTTCTAAACTAAATCTGCCCTAGCAGGCTACAGTCATAACAATCAACTGTGTGAAGTAAACTGAATTTTAGGCTATGTGTTCACTGCAGGCGTCTCACTATCAAAATAGGCTACTCTTCTTTAAGTTATCAGCCATTTAGTTACATTCCATTGTTTTGGTTGCTGTCTAACCACCTCCTTCATCGGCTATATAAGCTGGTGTTTCTCATTTTAGTTCTTGCAATGAAACAAGACGTTTCTAGTTGTGAAGTGTAGGCCTTACTGCCACACACCACACACTTAAAACAATCTACTGCCTCAACCTACTGGCAGCTCAAATTTCATAGGTTCTAATATTGTTACATTGAAAACAAGCAAACCAACATTTCTGTGCTCATAAGCAGAACCATGCAGTGAATAACTTTAAATTAAAGTCCCATTACCGACATAACTTAATGTAGCCTTAATGTGGTCTATTGCTCACATTAGTATATTTGAATTCTGTTTGGCCTATAATCAGAACTTTTCATGCAAGTAAAAGCATTGTAGCTTAAGCATATGGCTACATACTGTATCATAACGGCGGAACCCTGGAAAGGTCATTGCAAGACATTTTGTTTGGTAGAGATTGGCATGGTGTTTTGGTTTGATTGCATTTAGCTCAACAAGCAATGGGCCAATAGGTGAAGGGTGTGTGATGATATGGGGGCATTTTAATTCCAAAGGCCAAGGGAACTTTATCAGGATGCATAGTATGCATAGTATGCAGGAATAGCCTTTATTTCGGCCTTTAATTCGGCCTGCCTCTATGGGAGTTTAATGCAAATACTTATGACCCTTTATTTTAAAGGCATTTTTTTATTCATTGACAAAGAAAATTGGTGTCCTTAAGGTCCTCATATTTTTACTTAAGGCATTACTGTAAAATAATTTCCTCTTTTTAGTCAACTTTATCATGGGTTTAAGAGCCTATGTATCCAGAAAACGTGCATTGTACTAAATTGTGAGTTATACTAAATAGTGCACTCATTTCACTAAATTGTGTTCTCAATTTAGTAAATCATGCGCAGGATTTAGTCAATTGTACACACATTTTACTGGTGTGCACGTTTTACTAAATAGTGTGCTCACGATTCACTAAAATGAGCACACTATTTAGTGAAACGTGCACACAGCATACTAAAATGAGACCACAGTTTACTCAAATGAGTGCAGAACTTAGTCAAATGAGCACAAATATTATTGCAATGTACACCTAAGGGCTTGGACACTTGTTTGAAACATATTTCAAACACAATTCAATAGAGTAGCCTACACTGTTGTAATTTATTTTGATTAGTTGTATTATATTTAAAGTGTAAAAATAGAGGCCTCCCACATTCAACATTGCAGTTCAATCTCTTTGTACTTCCATTAGTTTATGTTATTTCAAAATAGTCTTAATCACTGTCAAATGATTTCAAACAAATTAATGCGTGTAACCTGTTAATTAATGTGTGATCAAAAACGACAATAGATGTCTTAGAAAAAAACAGCGCTGTGGGTTTTCTCACTCTGTAACTAGAAAGCTGAATTCTTCGTTGTGTATTTATGTGAAAAATTGTGTCCATCTGAGAGCGCAACAGGACGCACAATCCCTCAGATGCTGTAGTTTGTCTCCACTAAAACGGGATTAACATCCCCCCTCGGGATTTCCAGCACAGCACAGCCTCAGCCTCAGCCTCCCCTCGCATCCCACTGTAACAACACAGGCTGCACTCACACACAGCGATGAGAGACAGGAGAGAATGGACGATGCTGTCAACAGTTGGATTTCCAAGGACCTAAAGAAGACTTCATGATCAGTCAAACAACTGGCCATCACTCGCGAGTGGACTCCATGAGCAAGCTATCAATCATGTGAAGCCAACACCCGGATGTTGCAACATGTTCGCGCAACTCTCAGGGATAACTACAGAAAGCACTTTATAATATGTGGATGAATAAAATTTAACGGACGTCGATGTGTATGTCCCCTGACACAGTTGCGGATACTTCTTTAGACGCGCATTTTCGATGTGGAAGAGGGAATGCAAGACGCAGAAGACCAGTCAGAAGGTAAACGTGTTGCCTACCCAGCGCTCAACTGTCATCAATGCCAGCGCGGCGGTGGGGATGCTTGCGCTCTCGTAGCGCAATCGCCTTGAGCACGGAATGGTTTCATTTGTGCGTGTGCCACGTTCGCCCTATACTAACCCGTCCATCTGTCGTTCACTGGCATGCTATGGGCGCTTGGATGGAAGTATTTGTAAACTTTCAATTAAATTGAAATAGCCACAGAGATTATTGTTCTCAGCCAAGGTATGATTATTTTCACAGATGTTTCTGTTCGGCATTCTGAGTTTGCAGGAAGGTCAGGTAAAACAAAATCATTTTTTTTTAAACGAGAAAACAAAGACGCTCGCATGGTGAGATTTTATGTAGCCATATGCTTGATTGATGGTAGTCAGATTGGTCATGTTCCCATCATCTGCTTGCATTTTTTAAACAAACCTAGACTTTCTCAGTGTTTTGGACGCAACCTGATGTCTTATTACTGCTACATTTCCATGAAAATATACTCTTTGGGTAGATTAAAAAGTTGAAAGGTGATCTACGTGTGAATAATTAGTTCCTTTAAAAAAAACCGCTAGTGTATGAATATATAAGCATAGTCTACTTATCAGCTGTATTACCAATTATTATGCACGTAACTATTTTTATTTTCTTGACCACTTGTCACAAGTGTGGTCATGCAAATGTAGGGCAATGCACAGAGGTCATATGACAGTCAGAATAAATTAGAAAGAAGAAATATATGGCTTTTTTCCAGATTACATGGTTTGTGGGGACTTGGATATTCTACCTAATGATTATCTAAAGTTTCTGAAGAGGACAGGGCATCTTCAGGGTGTCTGGCAACCTTAGCACTGTTTTAAAGTCTTAAAGAAAATATTTAGTGTCGGTAAAACATAAACTTGTAATACAGTTAATATAACTACTGTGATATGAATGTTTTATAGTGTTGGAAAGTGGATATTTTTCCAATATATTGGCACCTATTTTTCCTTTGGCTGTTCTCTGTTCTTAGTGATGGTATGAATTGGTATGAATTACATTACTGGTAAAAGTATTAGCCTGGCATTCATGTGAAGGTCTGTGGCTAAACATGAATAGGCTGTGTGAGCGAGCCTTAGTTAATAGGTACAGCAGTAGCAGCCAGTGAGTTGCAGCCATGGAACGATGACCCAGTAATTCTCAGATAGTGCTTTGGTTTTGCATGGCAGCTCATCGATTTTGGTCTCTCTCTCTCTTTCTCTCTCTCTTTCCTCCCTCAGGGGCAAATTATGCCAGCAGCACCGGGGCCCCTCCCACTGGTGACGACCCACCCCTTTGGCACACCAGCCCCTCCCTCACCCCCGAACCGCCGCCCCTGGTGCACTCTGGAAGCCTGTCCTGGGAGGCTGCGATCGATGCGGCCCGCAGTGCCCAGGGAGGCGCCCCACCGACCATGAGAAGCCACTCCACGGCGGGGTCGGCGCCCGTGGGGTCCCTGTCCCAGCGCAAGCGGCAGCAGTACGCCAAGAGCAAGAGCAAAGGCAGCACCACCAACAACCGGCCCCCGCGGGCCCTCTTCTGCCTCACCCTCAACAACCCCATACGCAGGGCCTGCATTAGCCTGGTGGAGTGGAAGTATCCTTCATGTAGAACTGGACCAGTTCCTGCTCCTCTGGTCCCTCTTCCTATTGGACTACCATGATTAACCTTCTTTTAGATCTGTCTGTGTGTGTGTGTGGAGGGGGAAGGTGTGTGGGGGGGGGGGTGCAGTTAAAAGAGCAACAGGAAGTAAGTTGGAGAGAAAGATGGAGTGGTATTGGGAAATAATCCGGACCGGACTCGAACTCAGGTCCCCTCGGGCACTTGGGCACTTGGCCAAGGATATGGTATGGTCGCTGTACCCATGATTAGCCTTTTACTGGTACTTCACTGCCCATTGTGTAATCAGCTTTGTGCGAGGGTATGGTGCTTTGGTAGAATCTGTTGTGGAGTAACAAAGCAACATCTGCTGGTTGTTGAAGTCATTATAGTTTTGCAGAGATTAAAGATAATGCAGCTAATTGGTTTTAAACATTATTATATGCTGTGCTCATATCCCCTATTCACAAAGTTAGAGGACTGCAGCTGCAACAATGAAGGAAGGAGAATTATGACTGATGTTTGTTTAATAGTAGCCCTATGTTCTGACTGAAATGTAACTACTTTTAACAGATGAATTTTCAAAGTCAAAACCAGCAAATCAAATTGCTTTCTTTTTTTAATGCAGATAAGTAGTCAGATTCAAATCAGACTGATGAAGGCTGTGCTATTCCATGTCCTGTTTCATCTTTTCCTTAACACCATGACCACAGACCTTTTGATATCTTTATATTACTCTCTATTTTTGCCAACTGT
>NC_085000.1:29099225-29111725 GCF_963854185.1 Sardina pilchardus | reverse complement strand
CACAAACACACACACACACACTCACACACACACACACACACACACACACACGCACATAAAGCGTGAGAGATATGCACACCATTGATCACTGACTGTTGCATCCATTCTGTTCTGTCCATAAAATGCTGGCAGAACTGTGCAGCAGAGCAACTGTGTGTGGGTCTGTGGAGTGGGTGTCTTACTGCAACAAGGTCAGACCTCATTATGAACAAACACACACACACACACACACACACACTCACATTGACGCACACACAAACAGATAAACACAGGCACACATTCTCACGTACATTCTCTCTCACTCACACAGATACACACATATGAACACACACACACACACACACACACACACACACACACACACAAGCCATTAATGCCTCATCTCCCATCGGTGAGCAAGCAGACTACCTCGCCGATTCCAGCTCCAGAGCATGGGGCTTGCCAGTTGCCTGGCCTCAGGCTCCAGAAAAAGAGGATACTGTGACTTTCCCTCTCTGCTGTGGGAGTCGGCTCCACTCTCCATATCGATATTCTAGCACCATGCATCTGACATACAGTAGGCTTCCCTCGCTAACTTACTTTTTGTGAAGGCGGTGCGAGGTGATGAATTTTTGAGCCTATTTTAGCTCTCTCTGCAGCGAATGGCATTTTTTAGTTCATTAAAGGCAAAGTCTGTAGGAAATGAAAGGAGTCCCCTGTGAGTGTAAAGTCTCTGTCACGACTACCATGATTCCTCTGCAGTAAAAAGAACAACTGAAGTTAGACAATGTCACACTGTTATTCACTTAGTCAGAGCATAGCTGTCATAGCACTGCTGAAGCAAAGACACACACACACACACAAAATCACTCACACTTGCTTTTGTACAAATAGCCAGAGAAAAGCTGTAATGATTTTGTTGAAGGGCTGCTAATTTTAGTCAGTGAGATCAGTTCAGTGCATATCACCAATGTGAAATTGGCTATTGGGCAGAAAATAGGGTTTCATTAACATCTGTAGCCCACATCCATATCAGAAGTGGCACTTTGCCATTAAACCAATGGAAGCAAACCTAGTGCATAAAACACAAATGATGGACTATGAAAGGAAGAGGGATGTCGGTGCAACGCAGTTGTCTTCTTTTTAGTATTTATTTAAAAGGTGCAAAACATTGACTAACGTTTCGACGTTACAAACGTCTTCATCAGAGTCCTATACTAAAAAGAAGACATCTGCGTTGCACCGCGATGCACCGCGTTGCACTGCGTTACACTATCTGTCCTGGCCTGGTTGCACCAGATTGTCGCACAACTGCAGAAGCGCGGAGAACCCTCCTTTGTTTACAAATGATGGACTGTCAGGGAAGGTGGCACCCAGTGCTAGGAGCCTCATCAGTGGATTCACTCCTGAATATGGGCTACCTGATGTCTGTGGGTGGCCTGCTCTCTCCCTATATCTTAATCTGATTATAGTACAGTTATGGCCTCTGGCTCTGTAGATGACACGATTTCAGGAAGATTTTGGCACGATTGTGCTGACAAATTTCCAGTGTCGTGCCTGAATATGCGTCTTGTAATTACAACCAGCGATATATGGACGTTCCACAACTCCACAACCAAGAGTCTAGCATGTTAGAATTTTTGGGGATTCTCCTACGACTCCTGTATTGACACTGACACTATGACGACATGCCACCAGTAAGGTTGCAATAGGCTGCGTGATCTTGGAATGTGGCCAGTCTCCCGACCAAGACGCGACAAGAGTTTGTTTCGATGATTGTCTGACATGGTCATTCATAAAAGACCATCATGGAAGGCAAAAAAGGACAGTATTGGCCTCAGGAAACAAAAAGGTTAGGATGTAGCAGGCTTTCTTGCATAGAGTCCTGGTAAGCATGAGTTATTTAATTAACTTCAACACTTGAGTTCTTGCAAGGGGACTTGAGAAAGCTTATTTTTCCTATAATATGCTCTTGTCCCCTTTTGGTTAGGTTCAGAGTACAAGGGAAAGGTAAGGCGGAGGAGACAAGTTGGAGGGGTTAATCTCACATGGTAGAGATGACATATGGACCGTGGATAGTCAGGCATGGTCTCTTCTGTGAGCAAAATCTCCATTGGTACAAGAAATAATTTTCGCTTTCTTGTCAGGATGACTTATGGAAGAAAATATCTGCTCTTGGTAGACAGTAGAGTGCAGTCAACCAACCCATGTAGACTGTGTAGGGCTTTTTCGGACAAATATTGCGATTTGACTTGCGATCACATTTTTGAAAGTGACGCTTCAGCTCAATATTCCAAATGTAACTTTACGTTAGTCCACTTTTGATTGGTGAGCATAAAAAGCACAACACTCCTGTAAAGTTGAGCTTTATCTGTCACACCTGGAGGATTACAGTACATGAATATAAAAATCATAGATGTGACCAGATTAACCATCGGAGGCAGAGTGGTGAGCTGCATGATTGATTACTCACAGCCTTCACAATGAGCTAATTGCGCTAAGTTCAAATGGTGATTTCGAATAAATAAATAGATTAACTCTGCTGCCCTAACAGGCGGCCACGTGCACCAGGTCCCCCTCGCACCGGGGAAGGGCTCAGTCACAGTCACACTCCAGGACCATGCACGCCATTGACGTCACCGCTGCCCCAATAACAGCTCAACAGAGCAGAACAGAACAGAAGTCCTCTCCCCTTTCAGCCCTGTGCTAGATGAGCTCCATCCTTCCGTCACACATGTGGCGCATGGCATGCGCTGTTCCTTACCGCTGCTTTTAGCACTGGTGTGCCGAGTGTATTTGATTTGAGGCTGAAATGTCAACAGAATTTCCGTCACGCCTGGAGTGGCCCTGTGTGTGTCTGCCTGTGTCTGTGTCTGTGTGTGTGTGTGTGTGTGTGTGTGTGTCCAATCCAGCAAAATTGTCAACAGCGTCTGGCATCACACGTGGTCTCTGTATGTGTGTCTTTTTGTTCATGCCTGCAGAGTGTGTGTGTGTGTGTGTGTGTGTGTGTGTGTGTGTGTGTGTGTCTGTCTGTTTAGGTACATTTGAGTGTTGTCTCAGTGCATTACATTAAGGAGCATGTGCAACCTGCTGTCCCTTTTGAATGATCTGATGAAAAGGGCCTTTTGTACTCTGTGTTTTCACAAAAGAACTGGACAAGACTGCACTCAGGTGATAAAGCTTGTAAATCTGCTCACCCACACCAACCTCGTTTGCCTGCAGAGCAGCTTGAGGGCATTTTAATAGTGTGGCACAGCCAGAAAATAGAGGCTGTCGGCGTACAGCACACAGGTTCTCCTTTGGAAAGCATGGCCCCATGATATTGCTCCATGTGTTCAAACGCACAACACACTGATGATGGCTTATAGGGTCGCAACATGCCTGTTTCTTGAGACATGGGCCAATAGAGATTTAAGAGCAAAAGCGTGAGAGTGCTCTATTTCTGCTTTATCTTTTACTCTGTTTTCTAACGCAAACCACCCAAAGGGGGATTTATTTATTTTCATTGACCATAGTGAGAAATGGCATACCATAACTTCCAAACTATTAGTCGCGGCTTATACATTGATTTTGCTAAGTTTCTTCAGCTTTGAGGTTAATACACGGGGGCAGTTAATATGGTATTAATATGTGTTTGTTTCTTTTGACTTGCATAAAACACTGTCCTACAATTAAACACAATGTGGCGAAATACAATTACTGTAATGCATACCCAGTGCTAAGATTTGTTGCTAAAAGCCGACACTGGTTTTGGACACAGTGAGGTATTACTCGGCATGCGTGCTGTGTAGCGTCAAATTGAACAAAAAAAAGTCTTCTGTGTGCATGTGTCCCTGTGTCCTTGTGTGCATGCATGATGCAAGCGTGTGTAGTGTGTTGTGTTGAATGAGTCCGCCCCTTAAACACTTCCTCCTCACTCCAAGCTAGTAAAGGTCACTGACTACCTGGAGTGACATTAATCTGATTATGGCACAGCATGCAACTTACTGACCTCATCCAGAGTCTCTCCAGCAGTGCGTCCTGTCAGTATTAGGCTTCACCCCAGGGACCGAGTTCACGTCTGTTGTGGTGGCGGTTGAAAGTCCCTGTGGCTGGCTGGCGCTACACCTGCGTCCTATGTGGGTGTTCAGGGATCCATGTGCTCCCCATTCTGTTTATATCTAAGGTGAAATGAGAGCAAAGATTGTGTGAGTGTCTAATCTGTTGTTTTGTGTGTGTATACATATATTTTGGGGGCGTTCTTTAGCTACTAGATTATCATCTTCATTAGTCATGTTCTATGGAGAACTTATAAATCGGCTTCTGCGAGCACCCAAAGCGTTTTACATATCATGCCTCACATTCACCCATTCACACACCAATGGCCATCACTTCTCTCTTGCACCAATCTTGATATAGGGCAATCTTTTTTGTCTTTTCCTACAACACAAGAATGGTCTTCAGGTCTCATACTCCTTGTTCTAAGGAACTGTTGTTGTCCTGGCAAGTGTAAAGTCAGAAGATCAGGTCCCAGGTCCCTGGGTTTTACTGGTCTGCATGCGTCAACAATAAACTTGATTTTCCTGGTTTTTGATTAAGTTGTTCTAGTTTCGGTTGTTACATGGTGCGGTCGCTGGCCCCACGCGTAACCACTTTCACTTGGGCGGGCCCTTTCACTCGACCCAGTCATGGATAGGCCTGCCAGGGGTCGTAGGGCCCCCCCAGGCCCCCCCGCACCACGACCAGGCTCGGCACCATACGGAGGAGCAGCTAGGTGGAGGTTTGCAAACAGTGGCGGTCTGCAGCGGGGCTTTGGCTCTCTAATCTGCCCTTTTAAGGCCCTCTGAGGCACAGGCGGATTAAAGGGCAGCACAAGCAGCTAGTACGGCCCTGTAAAGTCACAGCCCCTCAGTCTGTCTGTCTGTCCATTACTGCATCTGTCCTTCTGATCTTTCTCTCTCTTTCTCTTTATCTCTCACTCTCTCTCCTCCCTCTCTCTATCTATCTGTCTAGCCATCAATACATGCATCCATCCATATTTCATGTATTTCTATACTGTATGTAGCCATTGGATCTACAATATAGTTGTGAAGTAATAGTGGCCATTGCTTCATCGATCTGGTCTTTTACTCTGTCTGCGCTGGATGTTTTTGGTGGTACTTAAGAGCTGAACTGTGTGCCGCCTCCTCCCATCCGCCCCTAGAGCAGGCCTGTGCCTAATCAGTGGCACCACCCGCACAGCACTCGCTTAACACTCGCTAGCTGCTGCCCTGACTGCCCTCTGTCCTTGGGGGGGTGGGGGGTGGGGGGGGGGGGGGTGGTAGGGGCAGAAACGTCCTGTACGGGCGCGTAAACAAACCACTTCCAAGCGCTGTGCCCAGCTGTGCCAGGGCACAGCGATGGCAGATGTTGCAACCTGTTGGTGGGCACTGCACCAGGACGGCGGAGAGGCCTGGAGAGAGTGTGAGAGAGCGGAGTTCCTGGCACTTGTGTGTCCGGCTGGCCGGGTTTCATAATGCCCAGACCCTGCGGATGAGGGGCCGGTCTGCTTAATACAGCGCTGGCCCCAGTGTGTGTTTACTCATCAGATGCACACGGCGTACCCATGGATCAAGAGTAGTCTGTATCACGGCCTGATTGCAGAGACGCACCAACACACACCCACGTCATGCACATGGGTGAGTGTGTGTCACGCTCAATCACTCTTTCTTTCTCCTTATCTTACCAACACACTCGCACTACCAAACACACTTATACAAACACCCTATCTCTTTCTCTCTCTCTCTCTCTCTCTCTCTTTCTCTTTCTCTCTTTCTCTCTCTATCCCACACACACAAACACACACACACACACATGCAAACACATGCACACATACAAAGTGTGACTCATTTTGGTTTTGTCTAGTGCTTTATTTTGGACCAATACCCACTCTATTTCTCATCATTTATCAGACAGTTCAAGGAATGCCTACTTCATAATGCACCATCTCTATCTCTGTGCACATGGACATTTCTTGTTAAACGCCACAGCCACATTCAGCAATTAAGGCACAGTGAAATCAGACCAATGATATGCAAGGTAAAATGAAAATAACAACTTGAATGCATGTTGGAAGATGTTTGTATTGTCATTGTAGAGAGGCAGATATTCGGGCTCATCACTCTCCTCTCTAAGCTACCCCCCTCTCGAGCTCTCTATGCCAGGACTCCTTCCCACTCGCCTTTAAGCTGCAGTTGTTTATTTTCAGGGATTTTTGGAGGGTCCTTGTCCTTGGAAAGAGCCTCTTCATTTGGCCCGAGTGCTGAATAAGCCTAGTATGACACGGACTCTGGCCAGCGCTCCTTTGGCAGGCCTCCTGGTTGTGGCTTAATAAGAGGGCCCGGTTTTCTCTCTTTGTGTCCCTCGGCTTGCTTGGCTCAGAGAGCGGCACGTAAAGCAGGTTACTTGCTGGTTTAGTGTAATGCTCACTTAGAGTCAGACTACTGATGAATGGAACTCAGTGGACCCTCGTTTTTACTGCTGGGCAACAAGCAAAGCAACGAGCATCAAGTAAGGCCTGTCGCGTGTGAACCGAAGATATCTTCTGGTACACTCTGAAAAATAAAGGGGTTTAGATGTGTCTTTTCATCACTATTTGAAGAGTTCAGATGCAATGCAAGCCTCGATAAAGCAATTTAGCCTCAAAACCTACTACGTAAATACTAGTCTGGTTTTCACCATACTAAGCTCAATCTTTTAAGATTGAACATTAGTCTGGCGAGGCTGTGCTTTGTTTCTACTGCACTTCGCGTCGCTTAAGTTTCGTTTTCGGCGCGTCACCGGCCAAAGACTATTTTCATACCTTGTTTTTCATGGTTCCTCAAAGGACTGTTGCCTTGAGGGTTGTTTGAAGCACTATAAAAGTATCTTATATGGCATCACTCTCTGAATGCTGTGCTGTGCTGTGCTATGTAAAAGAGGAGGGTTAATCTAGACATCAGGCACGTTAAATGAGCTGTTTCAAAAGTGTAGCCTAATTTATTGGAAATGGTAGTCAACATGTAGGTTAGTAGTAGTTAGTAGGAGGTCGTTTTTCAAGTGAAACAAACAGCTTGTGGGAGTTTTCCTTCATGAAAACCTACCACATGTTGACTATCATTTCCAATAAATTAGGCTACACCTCTGAAACAGCTTATTCGACGTGCCCTGATGTCTGGATTAACCCTCCTCTTTTGCATAAACCTCTAGAACATTAGTGTAATATTATACAACTCCAATGCGGAGGGCTCACCACCAGTAATCTGTTCGGATGGAAATCCCATTTTTTACCCAGTGTTTCACCGCAATTCTGATCCTCGACACAGGCCGACAGTGGTTCCAGTCGCCCCCTCTGTGACAAGCTTGGAGGCTTACATCCAGCCACCGTTATCGTTGTGATATTATAATCACAAGAAGGTAAAAATAGTTTCAGCCAGATACGTCATTGCACAGGTCATGTGAATAAAGTATTTTGAGTTGACAGAGGCTGTTGGCTGGGCTGCTATATGGATCCCTATTCCTACAACAGGAGCCGTTTTTATAACTACAAGGCCAATAAAAGACAAGCTCATAATAATGTAGCAGTTCTTGGTCATTTTTCATATGAATGGATGGCACCCTGTAATGTCTCCATCCCTGCTGAGGCCAGCATAAACAGGTGCAGTTGGGCCATTATAAAGCTGCCACTCTGTGTGCTGCTCAGAGGGGTTTTGTTAGACTGTGACATACAGTGGGACCAAACTGGCGTAATGGTTGTTGTTGAGGGAGAGCATTTGGCAGTGTTTGCGTGCGTGCTTCTTGTAATTTCCTTGTCACCAGTAAATGATGAATAGTTACCAAGGTGCACATCCAGGCAGATAATGTTCCACTAACACACACTGCTTTGCAGATTTGTTCCAGTCACTCTTTCAGTGCATCTCAAAGCTACTAGTTCAACCTCCACATCGTCTAGTCTGTCGTGCACATCATAAAAGCTGCGTGCTGTTTTTTACATTATCAATTACTAATGTCATATTGATCAAAATGCATTATGCAGGTTCTCTATTGAGTAGTCCTTCCCCTCAAATCACCCAAGCATTAGTTTCATCACTTCCATTGAACCCGTTGTCATATGTAATCTGCCTATAAAACTACAATTTTGCCATTTCAGACGCATGTAATTCTTTGTCATATAAAAGAAAAACTCTCACAAACTCGTCTAAATACACATCTACATGTGTATATCTACAAATTATTTATTTGTTTTCTTCACATATGTAGTCGTATATTTATATGAGTTTGTGGGAGTTTGTGTCTCTATACCTCCTTTCCACAAATCTCACATAAATAAAGCACCTTGCTGCCGTGACAACGGTGGCCATGGAGACCTGTTGGTGTCTCCGAGGAGATGCTGCAGGGAAAGAGAGAGAGGGAGTTGTACCAGGTCATTAATCCTGGCAGTGGCTCTCTCTTTCTCTCTGCCATCCGTTCCCTGTTAGGCAGGAAACTATATCACATATAGGGTTCATTCACATCATTGCATTCTATTAGTGTTACGGTTGTCAAAATTTCCACTGATAGACCTACAATCGGAGTACTTCAAGAATGCAAGTTGTAGAGAAATGGTGCAAAGTGCCAACATATATATATATATATATATACATATATATATACATTTATATTCTAGCTAGTTTCTTTTCACAAATATTTTTGGATTTTGCCTTATGTGTGACCATTTTCTTATTGTGTGCATGTGTTTGCACCTGTAGGAGCGTAATGTACTGGCTCATGTGATAGTAATAGTTAAAGCTATTCCCAGTTATGAATTCCAGTCCTGAGGAAAGAACAGAGTCTTGGGGAGGGGGTTTGAGACAAAGTCAAGAATGAGATAGATATTGTGAGAGCTGATAGTGTGCAGGAGAGGTGATTAGAGGAGAGGAGGAGATACAAGAGGAGCAGAGAGGAGCTGGAGATGAGAGGGAGCTGAGACGTGAGGAGAGGAGGAGATAAGAGGAGGCGCAGAGAGGAGCTGGAGATGAGAGGGAGATGAGACGTGACAAAAGGAAGCTGATTAATCGAGCAGAGAACAGATCAGAGAGGACAGAGCAGAAGGGAGCGGGAGTGGACGCTTGGCTCTGAAGACTGTTAGTGACAGCTTACCCTCGCTTGGGAAATGTGTGTACCTCTAATTCTAATGAAGGCCTAGTGCCGAAATGTCAGCACATTATAGAGTTAGATAAAAGTGGGGATTCTAAAGCAGCAGTGTTGCGTTTTTTCCCGTACTTCTAAAAATAATTCAACCCTTAAAAAGCTGTACCAAAAACCCTATTGAGGTGTGCAGGTCCTTTCTTGACTTTCTACTTCTAATAACTGCAGAAACACAATGGTTCATTCATCTCCCCTAAACACTGTTTCTTCTTCTTTTTGTTCTTCACTCCCACACTCCTCTCTTCTACTCTGTGCTCCTCTTGTCCCTTCTCCTCTTGTCTAGTCTCCATCTTTTCCTCTTCTGTCTGTTTCCCTTGTCCTCATCCTGTTTCATCATCTCTTCATCTCATCCTCCCTTTATCTCTCTCCTCTCCTGTCTTTTCTTCTCTTCACCTCCCCCCTCTCATCTCATCCTCTCTCTACCTCTCCCTCTCTCTCCTCTCCCGTCTTTTCTTCTCTTCACCTCCCTCATCTCATCCTCTCTCTACCTCTCCCTCTCTCTCTCCTCTCCTGTCTTTTCTTCTCTTCACCTCCCCCCTCTCATCTCATCCTCTCCCTCCCTCTCTATCTCTCTCTCTCTCTCTCTCTCACTCTCTCTCCTCCCCTGTCTTTTCTTCTCTTCACCTCCCCCCTCTCATCTCATCCTCTCTCTATCTCCCTCTCTCTCACTCTCTCCTCTCCTGTCTTTTCTTCTCTTCACCTCCCCCCTCTCCTTGGCTCTCATCCCCCCTCATTTCTCTCATCCTCTGTGTGTTAGTGCCCCAGCACTGTAATTGTGTTAATTAGGCCCCCAATTGAGACAGGCAGGATGATGACATTAGCTATGATTATCTGTTTCCTCCAATCAAGAGGATCTCCAGGGCAGGCCCCTCAGTTTCTTTTACGTTTATTATATGCTTTTTTACATATAAAAGATATTTTTGGGGGCTTTTATGCCTTGCAAGTTGGAGAGTGAGATGGAGTAGGTTCGGCAAATGACCCGGGTCGGATTCAGACGGGTTTCTATGGGCACCTGGTATCAGTGCTTTTGTTGTGCCACAGCGGCAAAGGGCACTAAAGAACACTAACAAAGACTTTGGCTTTCGAGGAAAAACTTGTGGCCATTTTTCATATAGTTGATCTGTTTCTCAAAGTCACTGAGTGTGAAAACAAAACTGCAGCTAAACAGCTTGAGCAGCCAGGCAGCTACTGTACACTGGGGGTGTGCTTTTAAAAAGTTTTCGTTTAATGCACTCTGCTGAATATGGCGTTAATATGTAGCTTATCTCCCAATGCATTCTGTAAGTTCTGCTGTAACACTCCATAGTGGAGAGTCTACTGAGGAGAAAGGTACAGTAATTCTATGCCATTTCTCTTTGTGTCATTGAGTTGATGTTTTTTTTTTTTTTTTTTTTTTGATGTGCTCCCTAATTGTGACCCCGAGCATGTCCTTTGATGGCCTCTGATGAGGTCGCTCAAGGGTGATTGGAAATTTCACTTATCATATTGGAGTGCAAATCCTGTTTGGTTTGGCTTATCTTTGAGTGGTTGTATTGAGAGCCTCACATTAGCGGAAAGATTCTGCCTGGATCTTTCTATTTTTTGGCTCTCTCCCTCTCTCTCTCTTTCTCTCCCTCTCTCTCTCTCTCTCTCTCTCTCTCTTCTCTTTTCCTCTGTCCTTTTCTGTGCACGAGTTGACAGTGTCTGATTGCCTTATTCAGGAGGGTCCAGCCAATCAAAGGAGACTGAGAGATTAGAAATATCAATCAAATGCACGGTAATAGTGGAGCACATGGGATAAATACTGACGTTGAAAAGAACTGAAATGCTCATTCATTTGAGAATGAGCATTTCCACTTGTGGATAATAACAGGACAGCAGTGCACTCTAAAACACATAAAGGGAAAATATGTTCCTTCATTTAACTTTAACAGTGTTTCATGTTTCATCTTGATTTAAACATGCGGGATTCCCATGAAATGTACTGCACACATGCTAACATGGTTAGCACATGTGCTACTTTTCTGGTGCATGTACCTGTAGACATTGTTCAGAGGTTCATAAGCAGATGTGCTATGTTTGCATAAATGTCCTGCTCTTGGGGCATGCTGTTTTCATCCAGGCTCTCCAAGCGCTGTTAACATTTGTCACCAAACCTTTTTTTTTTTTCACTTCACTAAGTGCCTGTCTGGATAAGGCACTGTGACACAAAAGACACCAGCTCTGCTAAGGCCATAAAGCACTGTTGAGAACATCTATTTTTCTCTCGCTCGGTGGCTTTTGTGTACCGAAGAACAGCATGTCTTCCTCCTGCCTCATTGTGAAGTGTGTCTCACCTTCTCAGTCCTTCTGAGAACTTTGCTGGAAGCCACTGTCTGGATTCTCAGTATGTGCCGCGCCGAAAATGCTAGGGTTTGCGTTGTGGCTGCAGTGCAGTTCCCCTACATCCCCATTGGCTGAATGAAGCTTGTATCGATTAGTTTCCCTTGTGCTGCTCTGTTTTGCTCTGCTTTGATGTGTACTGGAGCACGCTCTCCTCCATTACGGTGCTATTAATCTTATTAGGGCAATCACGGCAGAGGTAATAGGGCCTAATGACCTCCAGCGACAGGTGCAGGACTACATCAGGACACGGCACACCACGGCCGGATGCATTTAAGCACAGACGTATGGAAACATATAGGACTGTGCTCAAGTGGACACACACACACACACACACACAATCTGACAAAACACATACACTCTCTCTCTCTCTCTCTCTCTCTCTCTCTCTCTCTCTCTCACAGACACACACACCTACAATTGTTGGTTATTGGTTGTCACATCCAAACAAACGTCCCCATTTCTCATCAATGCACATGGTGGTGTGACTATTGGTGAATTGAATTTCTCACTCATTTCCCTCTTTTCACTTAATCCCCCCCCCCCCCCCACACACACACACACAGACACCACTGGTATAAGCTAGAATGGCTGTGGGTGCTCTGGCTGTCATGTTCCAGGAAGTATCAGTGACATCAGCCCGTGACAGCAGCAGGTTGGCTGGGCAATGGGTGAGGGGTGGAGGAGTGCGGGGTGGTGTGAGGATGTGTTTGGCGGTGTGTGGGGTAGAGGAGTGAGTGTGTTGGGTGGAGGAGCAGGTGTGCTGGGCGGTGTGTGGGGTAGAGGGAGTGAGTGTGTTGGGTGGAGGAGCAGGTGTGCTGGGCGGTGTGTGGGGTAGAGGAGTGAGTGTGTTGGGTGGAGGAGCAGGTGTGTTGGGCGGTGTGTGGGGTAGAGGAGTGAGTGTGTTGGGTGGAGGAGCAGGTGTGCTGGGCGGTGTGTGGGGTAGAGGAGTGAGTGTGTTGGGTGGAGGAGCAGGT
>NC_085000.1:29091725-29094225 GCF_963854185.1 Sardina pilchardus | reverse complement strand
TGCGCGCATTCTCTTGCTTTTGCATTTTTGCACACGTCCCAGGATTGGAAACAGTCAGTTTTAGTGGCGCAGCTCTGTACTGTTGGGGCAGCAGTGCACTATGCTACTCTGCCTGCCCGCCTGAACTGACCCTCTGCAGCATCAGGCCCCTGTCATCACATATGCACATCTACAACTAAAAAAAGCACACAGGCAAAGGTCAACACCAAGAGATGGAAAATGCACACACAGTTTGGTCCAGCCACCCGTCTTCCCATTGCCTAAGCAGCACGTGGAGATGCTTGTATACGTTCTGGGACTCGGTCATCTTCGTACCCTTTCAGTATACAGTAATCTTTACATTTACATATTCATTTAACAGATGCTTCTATCCAAAGCAACTTCCATATATCAATTATATTACATCATGTCAGGGTCATCAGGGTCTTTGTCCCCATAGCAACTCAGGGTTAAGTGCCTTGCTCAAAGGGCACACCAGTGGAAGCTGGGTATTGCAACCACAACTTTAGGCTACTGCATGGTATCCCAGCCACTATATACCTTAGCCACTGTGCTACCACCACCATATTTAATGTGGTAGTTGCTGTAGGTGAACTGAAGGCCCTCGTATCTGTCTGCTGTGAGCTTGTGCTCCATTGGGGCCTCCTTTGTCTACTGAGGAGGCTGTAGAATGCCGTGAAGAGTGTTATGACAGTAATCTCTGCTAGCCTTTCATTACCATATGCGATAAGTATTCCAGAGGACACCAGACAATTTCATAAAGAGAGGAGGCTGGATTGGGTGAATGGCGGAGTAGCGGAAATCCCCCCCTCCCCATCCAGCCCTCCCACTCTGAGTCTTCTCTGTTCACACCTCTAGGCCTGGTCCCAACGGATCTGGGTGTGTGTAATCGCTTTACTGGCTGGACGTGGATGACCAGGCGATGATGAACAAAGAGATTTTATTGTTCGAACGGGATTAATGTGGTCATCCAGGTTAATTGTGGCTATTCTTGCTCCAGTGTTAATCTAAAAGCATCCTGTAGCCTCCCAGTGAGTCCCAGTGTGTGTGTGTGTGTGTGTGTGTGTGTGTGTCTGTGTCTGTGTCTGTGTCTGTGTCTGTGTGTTTGTTTGTGTGTGTGTGTGTGTGTGTGTGTGTGTGTGTGTGTGTGTGTGTGCCTGTGTGCATGTGAGAGAGTGTTTGTGTGTGTTCATGTATGTGAGAGAGTGTTTGTGTGCCTTCATGTGTGTGTGTGTGTGTGTGTGTGTGTGTGTGTGTGTGTGTGTGCTACCTGAGGGGAGGTTGTCTTAGGTCTGAGGTCTCAGATGTGGTGCTGGGTTTTTGCCAGAAGAGTGGTCATTAGATGGATGTCCACACATGTGTCCCTGGGTAGTGCTACTGGTGCTTGCTGAAGGGATTAATCGGATCTGCTGTCTCTGTCGACGCAATAGCTCTCTCTCTCTGTTTGACTGTCTCTCTCTCTCTCTCTCTCTCTCTTTCTCTGTTTGACTGTGTGTCTCTCTCTTTCTCTCTCTCTCTCTCTCTCTCTGTTTGACTGTCTCTCTCTCTCTCGCTCTCTCTCTCCCTCCCTCTAATTGTCTGCTTTACCCTCTACTGTGCATATTCTGTCTCCCTCTTCATTGTTTCATGTTTGTGCGCCATCTATATTTGGCAGTCATTGTGGTTTACATCGTTTAATCGATGGTGTTATGCACGCAACACTTTTCCTTTCAGCTGTTTTGAGACTACTGTGATTTAAAACTATAAAAATGCATAACAATGAAATAAATGAATTCTAAACTAACTAAACCTCCCCTCTCTCTTCTTCACCTACAGGAAACGGTAGAATATGCCTTCCTCATCATTTTTACAATAGAGACCTTTTTGAAGATCATAGCTTATGGACTTGTAATGCACCAGAACTCATACGTCAGAAACGGCTGGAACATGCTGGACTTCGTAATAGTTATAGTGGGGTGAGTACTAAACATCTTGTTTTTTTCCGTCTTATTCCAGTGTTTAATGCACACAATACACAAGATGCGCAAAATATTTCAGTACACAGTTGGCTGACGTTTGAGTTGAGTGTCTTGTACTGTCTGGCATGTACACTAATGTATGTCACCTCCAGTAAGCCTTAACCTCTGGTCACCGTCCAACCTGTCCGTGCCCTTTGGCTGTCCACCTCAGGTCACCCAGTCACTCAGATAGCCTATAAGACTCACGGTGCATTCAAGGAAAGTTCCTCACTGGCAGCATGCCAAAAGGGTGACACGGTCCACGTGAGCACAGACATCAAAGCACTTGGGAAGCAAATGTTCTCAGAGGCACTGATCTCAATCTGTATGGACACAAGGTTGTATCTGTTACAGAGCAATAACAAAGATTCATGTGGACAAAGATTTCCTTTTTTAATATGAAAACAAATTAATGTGAGTGTAGTCTCAGTGCGCAGTCTTAATACAGTGGACTTTAGGACTTTGTTTTTATTCATCAGTGAAAGAGAAGGTGCATAGATAGA
>NC_085000.1:29084225-29086725 GCF_963854185.1 Sardina pilchardus | reverse complement strand
AACTGTGCCTAACTACTTCCACTGAGCACAAAGGTTCATGGTGTTTTAGGAGATTTACTAAGGATGAAGAGATGTGGAGTTCTCTTCCCAAGCTATCCAGACAGACATTGATGAAAACAGGAAGGAGACCATTTATGGGGTGTGAAATTAAAAGAGCGTCTCTTGAGTGCCACTTTCTTCACCTCTTGTTGTACTGTAGCTCTTCTCCGTCTCCCCTCCTCCTCTGTCTCTTTCTCTGTCATCCTTTCTCTCTCTCTCTCTATTTCTCTCTTCGTCTGTCTTCCTCATCGTTCTGGCCCTCACACTGGTCTCCCAATGGTTACCATGGTAAACTCAAAATGCAAATGGTGCCAAGAGAAAGAGTGTGAGAGAGTGTGTTTGAAACAGACACACACAAACCACTCGACGGCAATGAAAGGACTGGAGTGGGGGCAGAGCCGAGCGAGGAGATGGCCGACGAGATGAGATGACCTTCGCTTTCCTATCCCTTCCCCCTCTTCCTCCTCTATCCCCCTGTTCTCTTCTCTCTTTTTGTTCCTCCAACTCATTGTCTCCCTCTTTCTGTCTTCCGAAGCACCATTACCTCAATCCATTATGATGTTTTCTACAGCGTTGACAAAGGCTGCCCTAAAATACCTGGATGGTCTTGAACAAAGCCTGCTATGGTTATGCAGATCGATTTATGATTTGTATGACTTATATAACCTACCTAGTTTTTACAGTATAGATCTGCATTAATTGAAAAGTACTGATGTGTGTGTGTGTGTGTGTGTGTGTGTGTGTGTGTGTGTGTGTGTGTGTGTGTGTGTTTCAGATGAACGATGCCATGGGCTTCGAGCTCCCCTGGATCTACTTTGTCAGTCTGGTCATTTTTGGCTCGTTTTTCGTCCTCAATCTGGTTCTGGGAGTACTGAGTGGGTAAGTCACCTCTGGACTGAATTTAGCTTAGTTTGAGTGTGTGTGTATGCGCCCAGGTTAATCCTTACCTTAAATGTCCCCGGCCCTGTCCTCAGAGAGTTCTCTAAGGAGCGAGAGAAGGCCAAGGCGCGCGGAGACTTCCAGAAGCTGCGGGAGAAGCAGCAGCTGGAGGAGGACCTGAAGGGCTACCTGGACTGGATCGCTCAGGCCGAGGACATCGACCCCGAGAACGAGGAGGATGGACAGCAGGAGGGCAAACGCAACAGTGAGTGAACGCATACAGATGGGTACACACACACACACACACACACACACACACACACACACACACACACACACACACAGGTACATTCACATACACGCCAACTTTTGAAGGTCTCCCTAAAACTGCCTCCTCTCCTCTTCTCACTGTCTCCTCTGCATGGTCAACCTGAGTGACCAGTGCATGTGATGTAACTCATCTCATGTAGCTGGTCAGCTCATCTGGTGGACTCTAATGGACACTGCCCGGGCCTGGCACAGACTCCTCCTCTAAAGAGCTGTAAATTATGAACTGATTCTTCATCTATGTGCGTGACCTCAGTGTCACAGTCACATTCATTCTTCACATTAGTCTTCTGTGTCTCCTTCCATTCTCTCATCTCCTCTGATCACTCTCTCTCTCTCTCTCTTTCTCTCTCATCCTTCTATCTCTTTTCTCCTCTCTACTTTCCTCAGCTCTGCAATGATCCTCTCTTTCCACTCATCCCTGCTTCCTCATCTTGTTCTCTCTTCGTTCTTGATACTCGTCCCCTCCTCCCCCCACTGTGCAACGCATTGACCAGATGTCATGGTTTCAACCAGGCTGGCATTTGCCACTGAGACACAGACACAGGCACACACACACACACACACACACACACACACACACACACACACACACACATATACAGTGAGGAGAAAATGTATTTGATACCATGCTAAAATTGCCTAAAAAGAGGAATATAAAATCGTCATTTGACAATTGATCTTAATGTCTTAATTCAAAAATTGAGTAAAAATAAAACCGCTAAGTACGCCAATTTTCTTTGTGATGGAAGAATGTTTCGTAAATAAATAAATGTTCTTCCTAAATGCTAGGGGGAAGTAAGTATTTGACCCCCAATGTAACCCTATGGGAATTCAACACATAGGGTTAACATAGGGGCGGGCAGATTTTTATTTTTTAAGGCCAGCTATTTTATGGATTCAGGATATTATGCATCCTGATAAAGTTCCCTTGGCCGTTGGAATTAAGATAGCCCCACATCATTACATACCTTTCACCATAGCTAGAGATTGGCATGGTGCTTTTTCCAGTAGGCCTATTAGCCTGTTTGATGCTCATTGAGCTCAATGCAAATCAAACAGGCTAATAGGCCTACTGGAAAAAGCACCATGCCAATCTCTAGCTATGGTGAAGGGTATGTGATGATGTGGGGCTATTTTAATTTCAAAGGCCAAGGGAAATTTATCGGGATGCATAATATCCTAGATCCATGAAATAGCTGGCCTTTAAAAATAAAAATCTGCCTGCCCCTATGTTAACCCTATGTGTTAAATT
>NC_085000.1:29069225-29079225 GCF_963854185.1 Sardina pilchardus | reverse complement strand
TGGCATCTGGGAGCATTGGGCTGTCACATCAATGTTTGTACTTAAGGGTCTTACCTCTTACCCATGATTGTTAAACCAGCAAACTGGTTTTGTCCAGTTATTAGTTTTAGTTAGACTTAAGATTTTGCACTTTGTCCATCATTTAGATTAGGGACAAATTCCACAGGATTCTCACAGTTTATATTGGAAATCTTAAATTTGTCAGTCTTTGACCTTCAATCAATACCATTGTCTGGAAGAAAAGCGATATATGGTGTATTGGCATATTGTTGAAACTGTATCATCTTTGATTTATTCCAGTCAAAAAATTACAAAATCAAAATTCAGGTCAGTAACTGAGTGGTTGAGATGCCGTCTCCCTGTCTTCATGTGGTGCATGACAAGCTCAATGGTGTTTTTTGGCCTCAATGGCACCTTCCAGGCAGCACAGCCTAAAAGGCACTACCTTTACCCTATTCCTAACCGTAACCCCCTCAACCCTCATACTACCCCTGAACTGAGGGGAGTAGTGCCTTGAAGGCAGCGCTGCCTGGAAGGCACCATTGAGGGCATATAATACCAAAGACCGCATGACAACAACACTCACTCACTCACTCACTCTCACCCGCATGACCTCATCTCATCACAAAGCATCTCTTCTGCATCACTGTTGTGTCGTCATGATCGTCAAACTCACAGCCACCATCTTCCATCCGCTTTCTTCCGATACTTAATGTCTGACTGCACACCATCTGCCACTAACTCAGTCGTGAATGGTTCAGAAGAAGCCATCGTTCTCATCGTCATTGTGTCCTACTTCATCTTAATAGTCCCGCAGGCTGGTGTGTTGTGTTTGTGGTGTTTTGTTTGACGTGTCGTCGTGACTGGCTTCTTCCGGTGGTTGTGCAGTCGCCAGTGGCGCCGCTGGAACCGGTTCTGTCGCAGGAAGTGTCGGGCGGCGGTGAAGTCCACCACCTTCTATTGGCTGGTGATCCTCTTGGTGTTCCTCAACACGCTGACCATCTCGTCTGAACACTACAACCAGCCGGACTGGCTCACGGACGTGCAGAGTACGTATCCCACTCACACACTCTGCTGACCTGGGCTTGGGTGCTCACAGGTTCTGTGTGCCACACCATGAGGAGATAAGATATGGCAAATTCTACTCAATCTACTTGCAGTGTTTTTGCCCACTGCAATAGCACTTTATAATGACTCCCCCCCTGAGCAGAGTGAAAGGAATAACATTTGAATAATTTAATTTCTGTATGTTGTATGTTGGTATGTATATGTTGGATGTTGTGTTTAGCTGCTGAAACACTGTAATTTCCCCTTGGGGAGTTAAGTATATCTATCTATCTATCTATCTATCTATCTATCTATCTATCTATCTATCTATAATGACAAGTTGCTCAAATTATTTTCATTTATTTATTTATATTATTGATTAAAACATAACAGAGAAATGTAAATGATAGCGTCAGTGTTTAAGACAGACCCTACATTCAATTTAAATGTAGTTGATGAATTGTGTCTAGAAATGTTGTTTTTTTTTATCTTGCTCTTGATCTTGGTCATCCTCTCTCTCTCTCTCTCTCTCCCCAGATGTGGCCAATAAGGTGCTGCTGGCCATGTTCACGTTAGAGATGCTGATCAAGATGTACAGCCTGGGCCTGCAGGCCTACTTTGTGTCCCTGTTCAACCGCTTCGACTGCTTCGTGGTGTGCGGCGGCATCGTGGAGACCATCCTGGTGGAGCTGAAGTTCATGTCGCCGCTCGGCATCTCTGTGCTGCGCTGTGTGCGCCTGCTGCGCATCTTCAAGGTCACGAGGTGAGGATCCACACACACACACACACACACACACACACACACACACACACACGGACGTGGGCTTCCCAGAGAAGAGACGACGCTAAAGCACCTTTGAGCTTATTCTTCCAGACACCACAGTTTATCTGTAGCTCATGAGCAGAGGTGGACATTCCAGGGTTCAGAAAGTAAAAGTCCTGCCAAGTATTTGATCTAACCATTTAGTAAACCAGCTCATCCTATTTAGCAGCCAGGTAGATCAGATAATTACTGAAAATCACCTGTGTTAAGTGCACAGGTAGAAAGAATATCGTGACCCTGCAAGGCAAAACCAGCCCCTTTGCGCTCAATACTGTATTGAGAAAATCCACGATAAACAAACGTTTGGGCTAAACTGTTGAATTTCACGTTTTCGCTTAATTCGACAATATACAGTCCACACTTTCATATCGTGAACAAATTTCACGGAATAACATACGTTTTGACTCTTAAACCCGGTGAAGATTCAACACATTTGCAGTCATTCCAGTTGTCCATGCCGCTTAAAAAGGTGAATTTCTCCTTTTCTGGCATGTTGTGACGGGAGAACCATGTCAACTTCGTGCATGAGCTCATTGGTTGACTCATTCATTGTCTTTCTCACGTGATGTGTTGTCTGTGTGTGATGGCCACTAAACATTTTGATTTGAATTGACTTTCATGAACAGCTTGAACCATGCTGGGAGATGCAAATGCTCTAGCCTGTTATCATGGGCACCAAAACAAAAAATCAAGATGTTCCAAGACGCAGCCGTCATTTGGTAACATCTGATGTGAAACTGGCCATACGTCTTTAGTCACGAAGATTGGGAGCATGTTTATGATGCTGACATTGACATTGGGAGCATGTTCATGTCCCTGGAGGATACACACCCTCATAACTGCCCGCCGTTGTTGACCCCACCCGTGTTAGTCTGTCCAGTATAATGGCGCTGTGGTGTTGTGTCGGTGTGTCCATGCAGACACTGGGCGTCCCTGAGCAACCTGGTGGCGTCTCTGCTCAACTCCATGAAGTCCATCGCCTCCCTGCTGCTGCTGCTCTTCCTCTTCATCATCATCTTCTCCCTGCTGGGCATGCAGCTCTTCGGCGGCAAGTTCAACTTTGACGAGACTGTGACCAAGAGGAGCACGTTCGACAACTTCCCTCAGGCGCTGCTCACTGTCTTTCAGGTGTGTATGTGTGTGTGTGTATGTGTGTGTGTGTGTGTGTGTGTGTGTGTGTGTGTGTGTGTGTTGTGTCTCCACATCTTTTCCTCTACATGTATATCTGCATAGAAGTTTACGGGAAATTGTGACATTATATCAAGTCATGCATTCTAGCCCCCCCCCCCCCCCCCCACCCCCCTCTTTGTTGGTGTGCATGTCTGTGCATTGACATACATGCATACAGTCATGGTTGAAATTGTTGGCACCCCATGCTAAAGTTGACTAAAAAGAGGAATATCAAATCATCTTTTGGAAATTGATTTTAATGGCTTAAGTAATAAAATTAGGAAAAATCCAACCTTTAAGGACACCAATTTTCTTTGTGAATGAATAATGTATCATAAATAAATAAATGTTCTTCCCAAAATACCGAGGTCAAAAATATTGGCACCCCTTTGTAACCCTATGGGAATTTAACACATAGGGTTAACATAGGGGCAGGCAGTTTTTTTATTTTTAAAGGCCACGCATTTCATGGATCCAGGATACTATGCATCCTGATAAAGTTCCCTTGGTCTTTAGAACTAAAATTGACCCACATCATCACACACCCTTCACCATACCTAGAGATAGGAATGGTGTTTTGTTCAGTTTTCTTAAGTTAGCCTATTAGCCTGTTTGATGCTCCTTGAACTCAATGCAAATCAAACAAGCTAATAGGCTAACTGAACAAAACTGAACAAAACACCATGCCTATCTCTAGGTATGGTGAAGGGTGTGTGATGATGTGGGTCAATTTTAGTTCTAAAGACCAAGGGAACTTTCTCAGGATGCATAGTATCCTGGATCCATGAAATAAGTGGCCTTTAAAAATAAAAAACTGCCGGGTTAATAGGGGTGGCACATATTTTTGCCCCCAGTATTTTGGGAAGAACATTTATTTATTTATGATACATTATTCATTCACAAAGAAAATTGATGTGTCCTTAAAGGTTGGATTTTTCCTAATTTTATTACTTAAGCCATTAAAATCAATTTCCAAAAGATGATTTTATATTCCTCTTTTTAGTCAACTTTAGCATGGGGTGCCAACAATTTCAACCATGACTGTATATGTACATTTATCTGTATGTGTTGTGTAGAGACTCCACATAACATGATTGCTTTCACATGAACAGATACTGACTGGTGAGGACTGGAACCAGGTGATGTATGATGGGATCATGGCCTATGGTGGGCCTTCCTCCTCGGGGATGGTGGTCTGCATCTACTTCATCATCCTCTTCATCTGTGGAAACTGTATCCTTCAGGGGCCATGAGTGGCAAGTGCTGTGTGCGCAATGTGGTTAGAAACATTCAATGCAAGCAGACAGAGGCAGGTTTAAAGACTGGAGACATGGTAAGACATCTATTAGTTAACAACAGTTTTAAATCTTCGAGCTCGGAGACCCAGCATAGCTCACTGCTTAGGGCGATGGCCAACTGAGCCTCCGGAGGTGCGTGTTCTCTCTGCATTTAAGGCGTCGCCGCCCTCTCTTGATTGGGTCAAAATGATCAAAAAGGTCACAAGGGCAGTTGGTTGACAAGGTTTGGCGCAATCAAAGGCTGGTGGTCATGACTAAAGCAAATTATGAAATATTTCTACTACAGCAACACTCCTGGATTACCCCATTGGATTATGCATCATAGCGCAGCATTCATCTTTTGTTGATTACTTTCAAGACTTTCTGGCCCAGTTTGTTTTAGGTTTACAAAGATTCAGGTTGGATGAATAGATACACATATACATTTATGTTGCAAAGCTGTATCAGCAGCATAGGATTTGGACCGATGGTTTATGTTGCAAAGCTGTATCAGCAGCATATGATTTGGACCGATGGTTTCTGTGAAACTTATTTCTTCGAATGGCTGTTACTGGATGTGCAGAGGATACCAAAATCAAATGAAACGTTCAGACAAATTTATTTCAATCAGATTGTAATACAATATGTTGTATCTTACCTGCTTTCCAGTTCCCTGCTTTTTCATTATTGTAGTGGTATGAGTTGCAAGCCGCACAGATGAATCTCTGAGAATGACAGATTACAAATGGTCATTGATTCCGACTGGCGCAATAACAGACAGATTAGTGTACCCCACAGCGTGTGCGTCCTGGGGTTTATATAATGTTGTCTTCTCGCGTAATCCTGTCAGAAGCTTGGGGGTTTGCTCTTTGTGGGATTTAAGCTTCAGTTTTTGGTATAAAACATTTTTTGTGACATCAAGCTGACAAACCTGAATTTAATGGGATTGAAACTTTGAGGGAATGCATGTTTATTTGTTTTGTTTTGGGGTGGGTTCAGTTGCATACGTGAAACGTTTGAGGGAAAATAGTAGAGCTTTCTGGCTGTGAGGGCTTTTGGGAATGTTTTTTTTTGGGGGGGGGGGGGGCTCTGCTCGTTCTTTTTTGTTGTCCCTGACTCTGTCTGCAGACATCCTCCTGAATGTCTTCTTGGCTATCGCCGTCGACAACCTTGCAGATGCAGAGAGCTTGAACTCGGCTCAAAAGGAGAAGGAAGAGGAGAAAGAGAGGAGGAAGAGCATCAGGTAGCCACCTCAAACTAAGAAGACGTCATCCAGAGAGGGGGAGATGATGTTTTATATTTTTCTGTATCATATCAAGTAAACTGAGCAGTGTTTTGTTTTTTTCCCCAAGGAGTGACAGTATATGCAAAAAGGAAGAGGACAAGGTTGAAACGAAAGAGGAAGAAACACAGGTATGCTCAACGTACAGCTATGTTGGTTTTAAAGCAATGTGTTGGGTGTCTACTCGTTTATGTTTCTGTGTGTGTGTGTGTGTGTGTGTGTGGGGGTGTGGGTGTGTGTGTGTGTGTCTGTGTCTGTGTGTGTTCACCGTGAATGCATTTGTACATGCTGACTGTTTTTATTGTTGTTGTTGTTGTTGTTGCTCCAGGTTGCAGTAGAGGAGACTGTAGAAGAGGAGAAGAATGTCACCTCAAACTCTGGTGCAAAATCCCATACAGTATATCCACTTTCACATCTGTTTGACTTTGTTTCAATGAGTGAACAATGAGTAGAGCGAGTATTAGGAGGTGTGGTTTGACTGTAACTGCACTGGGTGTGGAGCCCTGTGTGGTGTGTGTGTGATTTTCTAACCTGTTGCATGTGTGTGTGTTTGTGTGTGTGTGTGTGTGTGTGTGTATGTGTGCAGGTGAGGAGGAGGAGGAGGAGGAGGAGGGGGAGGAAGAGGAGGATGAGCCTGAGCCTGAGGTTCCCTCGGGACCACGTCCACAGCGACTGGCGGAGCTTAACCTCAAGGAAAAGATCCTGCCCATCCCAGAGGGTAGCGCCTTCTTCATCCTCAGCAAAACCAACCCGTAAGCACCCCGACTCAGTCTCTCTCTCTCTCTCTCACTCTCTCTCTCTCTCTTTATATCCTCTTTCAATCATATATTCAGTAATCTCGCTCTCTCTCTCTCTCTCTCTCTCTCTTTATATCCTCTTTCAATCATATATTCAGTATAGAAGTACACAGACACATACTTGTGAGAGGAACACGGTTTACACATTAAAGGTGACATGAAGTATGAATTGTACTCGATTAGGAGTGATACAGTATACAGTAGGTGCTCTATCAAGTGTGCTCTGTTGTGCGCAGCATCCGAGTGGCCTGTCACCGGCTGATCAACCATCATATCTTCACCAACCTCATCCTCGTCTTCATCATGCTCAGCTCCGTCTCCCTGGCTGCAGAGGACCCCATCCGCAACTTCTCCTTCCGCAACATCGTAGGACAATCAATAGCTTATCCAACACTTCACTTAAATAATCACATACTTTAAATGTTGGCTGGAATGGGGTTTGCCTCCAGATATGTCTAGATTTCAAGTAGTACTGTAAATATTTATTGTATCAACAGCAATGATCCGTGCACTTATTTAAGACATAGCACTGCTTCCTTATTTACTGTAATCAATGAAAGGGGTCATTGCCGTAAACCTGGGCACACAGCGCCCCCTGGGCGTCAGTCACTGGCACTGCAGCACACTTTCAACTCCAGCCATGTCAATGTGGGTGTGTGTTGTTGCGTGTATGTATGTGTGTGTGTGTGTGTGTGTGTGTGTGTGTTAAACTCTCATGTCGCCCTTTTTCCAGATTCTTGGTTATTTTGACTATGCGTTCACGGCTATCTTTACGGTAGAGATCCTGCTGAAGGTAAATGCCCCCTGGCCTTGACTGTGTGCCTTTTCTGCTGTGTTCGTGCCGTAACCCTCTCACCATCTTGCTTTTCGCAGGTCCTAGGCTATGCAGATTATGTCTTCACTAGTATGTTTACCTTTGAGATCCTGCTGAAGGTAAACCTGGCAGTACGGCGACACCAGCCTCCCGTTGCACTCTGCCCTCCCTCATGTGTCGGGCATGTTGTTGTCTTTGTTTGCGTTGTTTGTTTACTTGAGGGGTAGAGCTCCGTGCCCCTCTGCTCTGCTCTGCTCTGTCTGCTGCCGTGACATGCCTGCAACATCCCAACAAATCATCCGAGTGCCGGCGGCCGCTTGTAACACACGCTTTTCAATGTCGTAGGACGTCTTGTCCATCCCAGAGGTCCAGATGAAGTCTGGGCAAATTAGTATTAAATATGCATTCGTCAGGAATAGGCTTTTAAATATATTTCTTTCTTTCATATGAATACAATTCCTTTAGATTCTGTCATTTTTAATGTTAAAGGGATAGTTCGGGTTTTAAGACACGAAGTTATATGGGTTCCCTGTCAGCAACGTTGTGCATCAGCAATGACTTACCCCCCGACAGCGTCCTGTGAGCCGAGATCCAGCCGGTTTTTGATGCTGAAGAAAGTAGTCCGGCAAGTTTCTGGGGTCACGAAAGTAATGTGTTTTTCTTCTCAAAACCATACGTGTTGAAAAGAGTGATATATTTGCACCACAAAAACGTTGTCCAGGAAAAATTCAAACCTCGTTATCACTGCACTATTTTTCTCGATTCCTATCACTGCGCGCTACTGACAGCTGGCCAACGTTTTTGTGGTGCAAATATATCACCCTTTTGAACGCATATGGTTTTGAGAAGAAAAACACTTTACTTTCGTGACCCCAGAAACTTGCCGGACTACTTTCTTCAGCATCAAAAACGATCAAAAACCGGCTGGATCTCGGCTCACAGGACGCTGTCGGGGGGTAAGTCAGTGCTGATGCACAACGTTGCTGACAGGGAACCCATATAACTTCGTGTCTTAAAACCCGAACTATCCCTTTAAAGATGTATGATAAAGTTAGCAATGACATTTAGACATAAGTACAAATTAGTATTGGACATGCATGGAATCCAGGGCCTTTACAGCTCCACATACCTCCTCTGAACGTTTTTGTCTTTTTTTGCATCATGTCAGCCAGTAATCTCTGTCCTTTGCTTGACCACAAAACACACACAACTCTGCAGTCATAACTTGTATGGAAAGCACAGCTCTCTTTCATTGCACTTCCCCTCATGACCAAGCAAAACATGCTCCCTTTCACCAGTAACAAGAAGCATGCTTTGTTGCTGACATGGGAATCACACAGTTATTTACCATTGCTGCTGTCACGCAACCCAGAATTGGCATGAGTCTTACTGGAAGAGTCCTTTGCAATGTTTTGTTATTCAAATGGGCGTTTGGAAGGAAGTGGTCCACTGTTGGTCTCTGTACAGTGAGTCCACTGTGAAGGTGTCTTTGTTGGACCAGATCCTTCACATCCTGACAAGGAGCCATGTAGTGAATGCTTGTTTTCTGTCATCTCATAGAGCCTCACTGTACTGGCTGAATCAATGTTTATGTGCCATCTGTACTGTTTATATAAAAGGGCAGTTTTAGTCACGTGTCATGTGTTTGTGTTGACTGTTCATGGGAAATATTAGAATTTTGATATTTCTAAAGCTACCTTATTTGAATATATTGTAAACAACACTTAGCAATAAGAATATGGAATGGTTTTTGTGAATTAGGGGTGAATCAAAGTCATTGTTGAACTGAGTAATTGCTGTGTTGCGTTTAACGCCTGATATGCCCCTGTCTGTTTCAGATGACTGCGTTCGGGGCTTTCCTCCACAAAGGGGCATTTTGCAGGAATTATTTCAACTTGCTGGACCTACTGGTGGTCGGCGTGTCGTTGGTGTCCTTTGGCATTGAGTATGTTCTTCCTTCTGGAGTTCAGCTTCAACCAAATTCAGTCACTGCAGTTCACTATAATTTGTAGTGCTTTGAATACTAGCATGCTAAATCCCATTATCTATCACAAATGTATGCGTATACGCACAGTATAATAATATGTGAAGGCGTATGGTGCGGAGTCAGTGTAGGTGGTGAGTGGTGGTGGCTAGCTCCTGTTTTGATTGGCGTGTGGTGTGCAGGTCGTCGGCCATCTCGGTGGTGAAGATCCTGCGTGTCCTGCGTGTGCTGCGACCCCTCAGAGCCATCAACAGAGCCAAGGGCCTCAAGGTCAGACCTCTCTCCTCTCCTCTCCTCTCCTCTGCCCTCTCTTCCTCTCCTCTCTCCTCTCCTTGATATAACTCTTCTCCACTTCCTTCACTCATTTCCTCTCCTCTTCTCTCCTCTCCTCTTCTCTCTGCTTCCGTCCCCTTCTCTCTTCTCTTCTCTTCTCTTCTGCTCTGTTCTCTTCTCCTTTCCTCTCCTTTCCCCCCCTTTCCTCCCTTGACAATATTAGATTACTTCTGTCCTTAGTGGGCCTAGTCTGTGCTGACCTTTCTGTTTGGACCCAACAGCACGTGGTACAGTGTGTGTTTGTGGCCATCCGCACCATCGGTAACATCATGATCGTCACTACACTCCTCCAGTTCATGTTTGCCTGCATCGGCGTACAGCTCTTCAAGGTAATTGAGGATGGCAGCTGCAGTAATATCTATAATATATGTAAGGGATAATGAACAGAACCCCGACGCACAGCGTTCTACTTGCATTGTGAAGCCATATCATAAATGTACTGTAACTGCAATGCTGTCTTTTGGAATGAAGAT
>NC_085000.1:29031725-29066725 GCF_963854185.1 Sardina pilchardus | reverse complement strand
TCTCTCTATCTCTCTCTTTCTCTCTCTCTCTCCGTCTTTAGTAGGGGTGGGGTGGGATGCCTGTTAGCTCTGTGGCTGCAGGGGGCGCCAGACGCCATTCACTAAAGCTTGTTCTGTGGCGGACCTTCTCTTCCATGCCATGTCTCTGTAGTGGTCATTCTCTGTGCTTTGGAGACCGCCACTGTGTCTGGACCTCTACTGTCTTACATTCGTCATTAAAAAAGCGAGACTTAGTTATTATATTAGATGAAACTGTGATGTGTGTAGACTAGACGCGGAATGATTTGTGGAACTGCCATGAAGCGATTTTTGAGTGTCGTTAAGTGGGGATTGGTTGTATGACTCACCCAGACACGGTGGCCTCCTTGTCCTTCATGATCACTGGTTGCAACGCGCCATGTCTTTTATCTTTTATCTTTGCTTTTCTGACATTCTGTTCTGTCTCTCTTTTTCCTCCCCCATCCTCAACACCCATCCATCTACTCATCTCTCTCTCTCTTTCTCTCTCTCTCACTCTATCCCTCTCTCTCTCTCTCTCTCTCTGTTGTCTATCTCCCTCTATGGACTCTCTTTACCTCTGCCCTCTTGTGATCTCTCCACTGGTGCAAACAGCATTATTTCGCCGATGCATGGAACACGTTTGATGCCTTAATTGTTGTTGGTAGCGTCGTTGACATTGCAATCACAGAGATGAATGTAAGTAGCGCTTTCCGTGTCCATCCTATCACGTATCTGAAGGAGGAGACAGTGCAGTGACCTCTGACCCATAAGCCATGGCCAATCACAATTTATATATATATATATATATACTATATACTACAGTATATACAGTATATGCACTACAGTAATTTCCCGCATATAAGCCGCATTGTGTATAAGCCGCAGGACGGTGTTTTATGCAAGTTAAAAGAAACAAAACCATATTAACACCATATTAACTGCCCCCCTGAATTAACTTCCTAGCTGAAGACATTTAGCCAAATCAATGTATAAGCGGCGGCTAATAGTCGGGCATTGTGTAGATCTGTTTCTAATGTTACATGTACATATGTGACCCTGTAAAGCGGAACCAGTCGTTTCGGTAAAATTTAATAAATTAAGTTATTGTGCTCAAGTGAACGGCCATAAACTAAGCTTTCCAACGATATGTATATCGAGGGTATTACACAAACTATCGCTAAGATAACCACAAAGTTATAGTTGATAGGACAATGGCTGTTTTGGATCAGAGATTCACTGCAGTCCTCCTCGTATTCTGCTCTTTATGCTTTTGAATGTGCTTTCATTCTCTTGCTCACACAAACAAATATACACATGAAATACAGTGTCTATTATGATGTGTTGATAGCCCAGCTTTATATTTGTTCATAAAAAAATGTCTTTTGTCATGTTCAGGTTTTTTTTTTTCTTCTTTGAAGCTGAATATTGTTTTGTGTGAATGTGCCATTGTCAATATCCCATTATTTATATTTTAAGTGAGAAATATTTGTGGAACATTCAAAGGAACCATATCTGTTATCATGACTGCTACAATGCCTTGGTTTATGGAAATATATTTGTGTTGGTACATGCATTCAAATGTCTTTGCGGGAAGAAAATGTTTATACGTTTATTTATAAAAATGTGCTTTGTTTGCCATTCATCTGTCCATCCTTGTCCATTTTGTATTGTGTTTATTTTTAAGTCATTATAACGCGGATGTTTAATCAATAGCAATGTTCACTAGATATTGTATAAGCATTGGCATTTGGTAAAAAAAACAAACATCTGGTACATCTGTTACAGTCGCACTTTATTTGTGTTGGTCGCTCCTTGAGGATTAGTGGGTGCACATCATTTGTCAGTTGTTTCAAAAGAAATGTGTTAATGTAGATGTTTGGTTTGGAAGCAGAGAGAAGCTCTTCTAGTGGTGGAAGTGGCACCCGGGGTAAGGCTCCCCAACTCTGTTCCGCCCCCGACCACAGTCTTGTCTGTGTTTTTGCTGATGTTGTTTTGTTTTACCTTTTTGTTTTTGGTTTTATTTGTATTATTATTATTTTTTAAGGATTTAATGCAATGGACCAGAATAATCACCTTGTTCTTGCAGAAATGGAAATGGAGTAATTTGTCATTTCCTTACTCCGCCATATTGCATTTTAACAATGCAGTGGTGTACTCGTTGCTATGTTGCTTGGTTACCACAGCCTCTTACTTGAAATGCAAACAGAGGGAAATATGTCCTCTTCATACTGATTTGCAGTATGTGAGCTGCTCCCCTCGGACATCAGATGTGTTTCCAGGCATTTCCCCCTTTGGAAATTCCACCGCGGACATGGTGCTGCATGTTTGTCAACCTGGAACCCCCTCGCCCCCATCCAAATATGGACAACCCAAGAGACACTGCATGACCTTAACACATTGGCATCCTTGGAAGTCCTTGTGTATGCAGTGTGATAATGTTCGCAAGTGTATATGACAAGATGTCTGGCATGTGATGTCTTTATTCAGAGAAAAGAAGGCACGGACACATTATCTGTAATTTTTACACATTGCACGCATGAAACTTTGTTTGATTTTTTTGGAACTGATTGGTTTAATTGGTTTGTATGAGGTTTGAAGTGTTACTGGAGTGATTTGATGTGAAAAGAACCTCCCCCCTCCCACACACACACACACACACACACACACTTTTCTCTCTTTCTCTGTCTCTCTCATTTGTTGTTGTTCTCCACTCCTCCCTCTAATTGGGTCTCTTTGTGTCCCCCCCGCCACCTCAGAGCACGCAGGACAGCGCTCGCATCTCCATCACCTTCTTCCGACTCTTTCGGGTCATGCGATTGGTCAAGCTGCTGAGTCGAGGCGAGGGCATTCGAACGCTCCTGTGGACCTTCGTCAAGTCCTTTCAGGTGAGCTGAGGAACGCTGGTGGACATTAGCGATGCCCACCTCTCAAACATCTCCAATATAAAACTTTAAAAAAAAATATTTATTAATGCCACGGTTCTTCTGTTTTTTTCTTTCATCTCTCCCCTTCCTTCCTTGCAGGCCCTTCCCTATGTAGCCCTGCTGATTGCCATGCTCTTCTTCATCTATGCTGTCATTGGCATGCAGGTACAGCAGGGGGCAGCAAACACGCCTGTACTGGAACATGTCCAATGCTGAAGCTGTCTAAAAGCACTTAAGTCCAACCACATAGTTTGGCATTCTTTTGATATCTATAGTGAGTTGAGTTGCGTGTCGTTGCAGGTGTTTGGTAAGATTGCCATGGTGGACGGCACGCAGATCAATCGCAACAACAACTTCCAGACGTTTCCTCAGGCCGTGTTGCTGCTCTTCAGGTAAGAGCACGCCGCTGCTGTGCCCTCCGCTTGGCACCCTGAGCAGGTGTTATGCCAAGTGACCCCCCCCCCCCCCCCCCCCCCTCTTGCCCAGGTGGTGACCTTTTGGCTGTGTCTTCCAGGTGTGCCACAGGTGAAGCCTGGCAGGACATCATGCTGGCGTGCCTGCCAGGAAAGCTGTGTGACTCAGAGTCCGACGACAACCCCGGTGGTGAGAAGACCTGCGGCAGCAGCTTCGCCATCATCTACTTCATCAGTTTCTACATGCTGTGCGCTTTCCTGGTACGTGAGGACATGCACACACACACACACACACACGCAAGCACACACCCCTGCACACATGCATGCTCGTAGGCACGTGCAAACTCACACACACACACACACACACACACACATAAAAATACACAAAAGCACAAAAAAACACACACACACATACACAACAGCAATAACATCAATCTATCAGAAAGATTATTCATATATTAAGGTCTACACACACGGCTGGCAATGTGACGGAAAATGATGGCAGGTGACTGGCAAAAGTCATTGCCATATCGTTCTAATCGCCCCTTTTCTATTTTTCCGGGCAATTTTGATACATCTTAACGGAAAACGGCTGTGTGCTCAGTGTATCTTTGAATCGACTGAATCGATGGGTGATCACATTGCCAGTAGTGTTCATAGTAAAACGATTATCAGAATTCCACCATTCTCGCATCACCGGCCATATGTGAGAGCCTTCATACTCAACTTTGATAATATTTCCTGATTATTCTTTTGTGTCCATTTTTCCGACATTTAGATCATAAATTTGTTCGTTGCTGTCATTATGGACAATTTTGACTACCTTACCCGTGATTGGTCCATTCTGGGTCCTCATCACTTGGATGAGTTCAAGAGGATCTGGTCGGAGTATGACCCTGAGGCCAAGTGAGTGACTGCAAACACACACACAAACACACACACACACACACACACACACACACACACACACACACACACAGTGGGTATGTAACATGTTACTGTCTACATCCTCTTCTTCCAGGGGCAGAATAAAACACTTGGATGTGGTGACTCTTCTGCGGCGGATTCAGCCCCCTCTTGGGTTTGGCAAGTTGTGTCCTCATCGAGTAGCTTGTAAGGTGTGTGAACACGGAAACACGGAAACACACACACACACACACACACACACACACACACACACACACACAGTATTTGCATTGTAGCATGTAAAGTGTGTGAACACGGACATACTCACGCACGTGCGCACACACACACACATACATTAACAGTATTTGCATTTAGAACATGAACTTTGTTTGTGTGTGTGTATAGAGGCTTGTGGCCATGAACATGCCCCTGAACAGTGACGGGACGGTGATGTTTAATGCCACCCTGTTCGCTCTGGTCAGGACTGCATTGAAGATCAAGACTGAAGGTAAGTAGCACATGTGGATGTGCTAGAAGTGAGCATTCACCATAACTTTGCATGAGTGTTACTATCTACACAGATTATACTGGATAGCATTTTATGCTAAATTGAATTCCCCCACAAAGCTATAAGCAGATGAACCAAATGTGTATATCTACTAGAGAACACTTGAAGCAACCCCATGGAAGAATTGTTATTTAGGCCTCTTGGCATTAATATTCAACACCATGTAGTGCAAAGATTAGCCAGTTAGTCAACAACTGAGTAAATGGATCAACGATGTTGCATAATGCGATATTAAGAGAATGTATTCTCCGTATTAAAAGTCACTGTAGCATCACTATGAGTTTGCAGCCTTTTTTAAGATAAAAGAACAGCAATGTGTTGCGTTAACTGAACTCGTGAATTGAACACACTTAGGATATAACACATTTTCCATCTGTTATCATCACACATGTATTTGAATAGTTGATGCATAAGCTTATTTATGGGGTGTGGTCTCAGTGGGAATTCTTCTTAATTGAGCGTACTGTGTGCTGTTGTTAGCCTGACTGTCAATAGTTGTAGTGCAGTTTTTAATCTACCATGTCTGCAATGTCTGTGTGTGTTTGCATGTGCATGTGTTTAGGGAACCTGGACGAAGCCAATGAGGAGTTGAGGGCTGTTATTAAGAAGATTTGGAAAAGGACAAGCATGAAGCTGTTGGATCAAGTTGTTCCTCCTGCTGGTGGTTAGTGTCACACACACACACACACACACACACACACACACACACATGTAGCAGGATGCAGGATGCAGTCTGTATAACAGATAAAAATGTCATCTTCAATCAGATATGGATGTGACCAGTTTGAGTTCAAACACCAAGCACGGATACCTTGTTCCGATTGAATTGGTGGATAAAAAGTTGAATGCATTAGCATTTTGTTGCTTAAGTCACAAGTTGATTAATGAATGGGGATTTCAACATCATAGCTGAACACCACAGGGAACAAATCTTTGGTAAGTATCAGTAAGTATCAGTTAACAACAGTGTTTGAGGGCTGACTTATTGTGTAACAGTTAGTAGATATTACACAAACAGTGAATCAAAACACTTGCAAAATTTGTGCACATGGAGGTCTATTTGTGTGAGCCTGAGAAAGTCTTTAACCCTGTACTACAGACTACTGAGGCATCACAGAACTTTGCATTGGGACGTGTGTGTGTTTGTGTGAGTTTAAGATATGATCTCTTTCCAAAACCGCCAGGTGTCTGTGTGTGACACGGCTAGTGTGAGCTAGGTTTTCTCAGAACCTTATCTGTGTAATTCTACCCACACTTTCTGTTACATATCAGTGCTGTTTCCCTAGTTTGCGTCCCTCGTTTACATCTACGCTTCTCTCTCTCTCTCTCTCTCTCTCTCTCTCTCTCTCTCTCTCTTTCGTCATTCTTCCTCCCTCTCTCTTTGTCTTTTCCCCTCTCTATGCATTGAGTGGCCAAGTGTCACTCAGTGAAGGGTCGCACACGGTCACATGGACGCAGACACAACGTTTCCTCCTGACACTAGCATGGCCTACTAAGCTGTCCTATATCTGTTTGCGTAATAATACTCCCCAGGGCCTGCGCTGCTGTGCTGTGGTCAGCTGTTCCGTGTCCTGCTGTGTGGTAGACTGCTCTGCTGTATCTCTGATTGTATTCCGTGTAGGCTGTAGCTTAGCGGCATGCTTGACTCACACTAATGGTTATGTCTCTCTCTTTCTCTCTCCCACGTCCTGTCCTTCTGAGTAATAACTCTTCCCCCACAGATTGTTTCTGCTCTCGTTGTGCCTTCATGTATGTGTGTGTGTGTGTGTGTGTGTGTGTGTGTGTGTGTGTGTGTGTCTGTACGTGTGTGTGCCTTGCTTGCTTGCTTGCTTGCTTGCTTGTTTGCTTGCTTTTTCGCGGTTCCTTCTGCCTTGCAGATTTTCTGGAGCAGTTCTGTTTTGGGCTGGTGGCATGGAACTAGTTGCCTCTCGTCTTGTGTCTCTGTCCCCTACTGCTTTGCTTGAAGTGATACAGACTCACACATACCCATACGCATACACACACACACACACACACACACACACACACACACCCTGCTGCATGCCTGCATGCTCTGTGTAGTGGTTGCAGCTGTTGTGCCTCTGCATTGCTATTAGAAGCTCTGCTGCCCTGTCTGCGCTCACCGCGTCAGCTTACAGCTTACAGCTCACGTCATCTGTAACCCACACAAAACCTCCTGATTGAGTTGATCCTGAGTGACCGGTTGTTTCCCAGTCACAGTGCAATGATTCAGTGCTACCAACCGTTATCTCCTTGATATCCTGGCGCCGTAGTGGGCTAGTTTGTTTTCTGATTTCTAACTGGGAAGACTGCCAGGGCTCTTGAGTAAGAGATCGTTTCTACCAGCCACTGACGTCTGATCACCCAGATACAATTATCCTGATGCAAGCCGGACTTGATTGTGAAATACAGTACATTCTCTGGGTCTCAATGCCATGATGAAATATTTGTTCTCCATGATTTAATCAGAGGATTGAGGATATTTTCCACTATGAACACATGTTTGGGCTATAGCTCCTGTACAGAAGGCTTGCCAGCAGCTTATCAAGAGTCAAATGTGTTGTGTACTCATTTTCTCAAGAAATAGGTAATTGAGAAAAGATAGATAGATAGATAGATAGATAGATAGATACTTTATTGATCCCCAAGGGGAAATTCAAGAAAACAATTCACAAAAAGCATTACAACAACATTACAACAACATATGCATGCTCGCAAGACTTCGTTTGTGGAATGTAGTTGGTCATATTTATTTCTTAAAGATACTGCTACTGGGTGTATCGTATAGCATTTTGGAGAGATGTCACATGAGATGATATTTAATGTCTATCTGGTCATGCAAGACTTCAAGGTCACCTCAAGAGGAGCAGATAGAGTTTCAGATACTGTAAGCTTGTTTCACCGAGCTGTCTAACTGACTGTGCAGTCCATTACCTAGACCAGAGCTCTCTAACTCAGTGTTTCTTAACTGGTCTGGCTTTGGGACTCACAATTTTCTATATTCATAAAGTCACGACCATATATTTATTTAGCGTTCAAGCCAACGGATATGGTGAGCTACATGGTATCATACAAAGTGCCTGTAGTAGACCTACTTGTCTGGATCAAGTGGATGTTTAGCATTTACCACTGAAATTATGTCTAACATGACCGGTCACATAAACATTGCTTATGTCCACGGTAATGACTGACATTGGCTACGAATAAAGCCTGTTAAAATAAAGGTACAATATTTGATCTGATAAGGTAGTGTTTTGAATAAAAGCTCCGCGACTCACCCAGAACGGTTCCGCGACACATTTTTGGGTCCTGACCCACCAGTTAAAAAACACTGTTCTAATTGACCAGAGCTATTTAACTGTCCTTATAATCTACTATCTCCAGACCAGAACAGTTTAACTGACCCTATAGTCTGCTGTCGAGACCAGAGCAGTTTAACTGATCTTATCACCCACGGCCCCCAGTGCGCTGTACTGATGTACCCTCTGACTCAGGAGTTGGTTGTGTGGTCTGTTCACTCAGATGACGAGGTAACGGTGGGGAAGTTCTATGCCACCTTCCTGATACAGGACTACTTCAGGAAATTCAAGAGGCGCAAAGAGCAAGGGCTTGTAGGACTCCATCCCCGACTCAACACTGCCATCGCACTGCAGGTGAGACCCACTCCACGTTTGTGTGTGTGTGCCTGTGTCTGTGTGTGTGTGTCTGTCTGTCTGTGTCTGTGTGTGTGTGTGTGTGTGTGTGGATATATGGTATTTTAATTCCCCACCATTGACTTCAAGGCAGCTCTGCCTGGAACAAGGTTAAAGTTAAGGTTGCGCAAAGGCAGCGCGGAAGAATATTTATCTATGAATAAATTGATGCTGTGCCTTTGTTTTATGAAATCTTGCCAGATACAGTATGTAGTAACCGTGTTAGAAAAGTAAATAAGCCACAAGTCTGATTTTAGAACAGCGAAGGGGGGTTTTAGCCACTCCACTTGTGTGTTGTGTCTAACAACACCTCTTAGCTGTTTTACAATCAGTGTAACCTATGGCCTCTTTTATTGCTTACTCAGGGGTGCTTGTGTGTGTGTGTGTGTGTGTGTGTGTGTGTGTGTGTGTGTGTGTGTGTGTGTGTGTGTGTGTGTGTGTGTGTGTGTGTGTGTGTGTGTGTGTGTGTGTGTGTGTGTGTGTGTGTGTCAGTCAGTGTGTATGTTTGTGTGTATGTTTGTGTGTCACATACATGTTTGTCCAGAATGTGACGCACTGAACATATTCCTCAGAATTCCATTATCCCACCACTTCACTTCCAGCTAAAAAGAACTGGAGCAGCTCAGGTGTCAGCAGCACATCCAGGGCAGTGCTAACCAATCAGAGACGATTTGCAGAGAAACGATTTGCAATTTAGCTAGAAATAGGGAGTGGAGTTTTCAGTGTAAGTGTGGTACAAGTGAAATGCAATGACCTTAACAGCATAAATCCATAGTTTCATTGACGTGACATATAAAGAGGCATATCACATCTTCCCCAGGGGTGTTTATCTTTGAGTGTTTGTATTTAGCTGGAAGTGAAGTGGGAGGATAATGAATTGATAGTAGAATCCTGGGAATTACTGTATGTTATGACATCAATGGATATTTCCCAAGGGTATGAATGCTAGGTTTAACGGTAGGAATAAAAAAAAATATTTCAGATATTTTCAGATTTTCAGATTGGCGTGCCATTTTTGCGCATGAATAGATGTACTGTACATCGACTTGATAGACAGTATATTTGACCATTTTCATAAGTGCTTGTAGCTGTGTGACAGTGGATAGCAATGCTGTGGCTATGTCCCTCACAGGCTGGCCTGCGCACACTGCATGATATTGGGCCCGAGATTCGCCGTGCCATATCATGTGACCTGCAGGACGAGGATGCAAACGTGGAAGAAGAGGACGAGATCTACAGGGTAATGTGCAGCACGTCAATCAAGGCCTCCTTAGAATGGGACTAGACACATGCACACACACCATTGTAGGTTGTGCATAAGGAAAAAGATGGACTAGCAATCATTATTAAAACACAAAGCATTATAATCTACAAAACAACCACAGGCATGCACATAACACATATCACATCTATCTATCTATCTATCTATCTATCTAATTGCTTGTCTACTTTCCACCATCTTGTCAATAAAGGCTCGAAAAGACCCATAATAAATAATAAAAAAAAAGAATTGTATCATATATAAAACTAGAAATGCAATTCCAAGGAATTACCAGTGCATGAAAATGCAGAAATGTATAGATAGATAATGTAGATATGGTTACTTAGGCATAGCTAAGTAAAGATGGTGATTGCATAGTTTAAAGAAAGTTGATAGTGTGAAGGTAGACAGTTTAAAGCTGAAACATTCCAGTTCTAACTTAACTAATGATTTCTATTCATGTTAAAATGTTAACTATGGTAACAATGATAACCAGGTTGATTGGTTAACTTAACTACTGATTTCTTGCAGTTATGGTTAACATTTTAACTATGCTAACAGTGCTAACCAGGTTGATTAGCTAACTTAGCTAATGATTACTAGCAGTTATGCTAAAAATGATAACTATGCTAGAAATGCTAACTATGGTAACGATGCTAACTTTACTAACAATGCTAACCAGTCTGATTAGCTAACTTAACTAATGATTTCTAGCAGTAATGCTAACTATGCTAACAATGTTAAATTTGTTAACAATGCTAACCAGGTTGATTAGCTAACTTAGTTGATGATTTCTTACAGTTATGCTAAAAATGCTAACTATGCTAACAATGTTAACTATGCTAACAATGCTAACCAGGTTGATTAGCTAACTTAGCTAATGATTTCTAGCAGTTATGATAAAAAAGCTGTGATGTCATAATGAGCAATGTTAAGTCTATGGGGGAAATTGTAATAGTTTTTAACTAATAGTTTAAAAAGTATAAAAGTTACAAAGTTGAAAAATTCATAGCACGGGTGTCCTAAGCAAGACCTACGTTACAAAGTTTGAATGAAGTTTCTACGTCAAACGGTTGAAGCTGCATTAAATACGTTAGAAGAAGAATAAGAAGAAGAAGCCTAGGAAGAACAGTACAGTGCATTTTCATGCACTGTAATAATGTACATGTGATCTGTGCAGAGGAACGGAGGCATACTTGGCAACCACCTCCACCATGTGAATGGGGAGAACCGCGGTGCCGCCGGCCAGACCAACGTCACCCAGCGCCCCCTACAGGTCCCTCCGCTGCCCTGCCACAGCCACGCGGACCCCGCGCACTCGCTGTCCGACGACAGCGGCCCGCTCTACGCCAACATCAGTGCTGGCCTCTGCCACAAGTCCTCCAATGCCAACCTCAACAATGCCAACGTGCCCACTCTCCCCGCCGTGACCAACGGGGGACACCACCCACTGACCTCTGACCTCTCGGCTGCCAGCCGGATCTCCTCCCTGGGCTCCTACCTCAACCTCAGGACTGACGCCAACTCTCTCAGGAGGGTGAACTCCAGAAGGTCTGTGTGTGTGTGTCTGTGTCTCTGTGTGCACATGTGTGTGCACGTGTGTGTTCGTGTGTGTGTATGTGTGTGTGTGTGTGTGTGCACGTGTGTGGTCGTGTGTGTGTGTGTGTGTGTGTGTGTGCGGGTGTGTGGTCGTGTGTGTGTGTGTGTGTGTGTGTGTGTGTGCGTGCGTGCGTGGGTGTGTGTGTGTAAGCCTGCCTTTTTAAACTGGAACTCATCCCTTTCTGACACATTGGTAGTTTCTCATGGCCACTCCTGCATGTGCCATTCAAGTTACACAATGTCATCATCCTCTCATGAACAAGCATGTCATATTTCTAGAGAGCCATACTAATTCTTTCTGGATGACATTTTATGGGGAAAAAAGTTAGTTTAGACTTGTGTAATCTTTCCACAGGTAAATGTCAACATTGCACAATCCATGAAAAAAGCACTGCCGACATTTTTCAGCTTCAAAGTTCAGTTTAAATCAATGCACTCAGCAGACTCTGCTAAACACCCTGCAAATTCATTTTCATCGGGGACCGGTGTATGTTTGTTTTTTTGTCTGTTTGTCTGTCTGTCTGTCTGTTTGTTAGCAAGATAACTCAAAAAGTAATAGATGGATTTCGATGAAATTTTCAGGGAAGGTCAGACATGACCCAAGGAAGAAACAATTACATTTTGTTGATGTTTATGTGTTTCGCTTAGTGGTGTAATGGCATGGTATGGCCATGTGGTGGCTATCTGAATAGTTTAGGTTCAAATGTATGACAACCTAGGAAGAACAATACAGGCAGAGGTCTGTGCTCTGCTCTCTGAGTGCTTTTCTAGTTATGGCTTGTAATGGACAGGTAAAAACACCTAGCTCTAAGCTATGCATTAAAAACTTTCACATGATCTCACATGAATGATATCAACAACTAGATCACCAAAAGACACGGGTTGGCATGCCATCAAGCCTTTTTAACAGTGCCAACCCTGCTGATGTGAATGCTGGCTGCATTAAACCTAACCATGACCTGTGAACACCATATCTCCCCTATAAACATCAAGACTTCTATTGCCAGAACTAGAATCAGTACATGCATTTGGCTCCTAACAGAATGAATGAGGATTTCGGGATGGAAAGTACAAGCGATATATACAATATGAATATACTCCAAGTTATGGGTTTTGACTAATTCACCATACTGGTTATTGCTTCTAGATAGCAGGGAATCAATCGAGGCCAAGAAAGTGTGCACACTGAGATTATGCAAGAAGTCACATCGGAATACAATTGTGCCAATAACGGCAATACAACAATATTTACTCACTAACAGAGGACATATTTGACTCATTTTCCCTAATTTAAATAGTTTCTTGAGGTCTTAATAAATCCTCTGTGTCATACTTTGGCCAAAATATCAAAAGGATGAAGCACCACAACACCCTTGTCCACTGTCAGCCACTAACCCTGTTCAGAAGGGCCAGTTTGCTTATACGGACATAAGTATCGACAGGTCACTCCCGAGCCTGCGAAAAAATTGGCAAACTTTCATTCTTCAGTCTTCAGCGGAAACTTGGTCTGCATGGGTTAAAATTGGGGTGTTCTTATTCAACAAGCTGGCACTTGGTCTGACTTTAGCTAGTAAATCTGAATGGCTTGCTGAATTAAACATAGTCAGAATCGCATCTTGATGTAACACCTCAAATGCTATACCAGTTCACCAGCCATGAAATTCAAGTTAAAAAGGCATTAAAACTTGATGAGCCATGAAGATCAAAAGGCATCACCATTTAGTGCGGTGCCGTGGGCCATGGGCCATATTCAAGCCTGTGCAAGCCCAGGGAGCAAGCCAATATCTCCAGGGTGTAGCTCCATAACAACAAAAGCTGTAAAGATGGAAATCTACCCCCACAAGCCCAAAGACACCTTTATAATCAGAGCGCTTATGACCTGATTGTGTTGAACTTGATAAACCAACTCAGTAGGCAGACATATCCGCCTTGTATGTGACCTTCTGTGCGTGACATGTCCACGTGTTACGAAATATGTTTTTTTTTGCCATTCTCCCAGTCTCTACGGTCCATTTCCATTGACAGAGATCTTGTATATGCACCAGTGAATAACCATTGACTTTTGTTACCCCTTTTGCCCTTTCCCCCCTTTTCCCATGCTCTCTCTATCTCCTCCATGTATCCCCTTCCACTGGAACAGAGCACGCTACTATGAGACCTACATTAGGTAGGTGTGTGTGTGGATGGATGGCAGTGTTCTAATGTGTCCTACCTAACTGTAGCCACTATGGATAAGCTGTGTCTGGTTCCATGTCTATTAGTCAGATTTGTACAGCTGCACATATACCAATTACTGTTGAGATGAAAATGAGATCATACAGAGAGGCACTTCATGACTCCTGCTCTCTGCTGAAACCCTGTCCAGGTCGGACTCGGGGGTCAGCCATTACCCCACCATCCGGAGAGAGGAGCCTTCGGCTGGAGATGGTAGTGACGAGGAGCAGGGCTCTGGAGAGTACCACAGCGGGGAGGACTTCCAGGAGGACGACATCATGCTGGCAGGCGACAGGAGGTACTGCATCGCCATCGTCGATTTAGATGAATTGTCTACATTTACATGGATGTATTTAACAGGCATGGCGGCCTTCACGATTTTAGATGACTTATCTATGTTTACATGGATACTGTATGTATAATTCCATTTACATGGATTCATTTAAATACCACCAATCAGCTTTATTTAGCTGACACTTTTGTGTCCCTTCGTTAAGCTGCACCACACAAATGAGTCATTATTATCCTGTTTCTGATTTTTTTTATTATTATTATTTTCCTGTTGTGTTTATTTCTTGTCGGCTTAATCAGGAGACTCTACCGGGAGTACCACGACAGTGTGAGTGATTTCGACCCAGAGACGCCCAGGGGCTATCACCACACCGAGAGCTTCTTTGACGACGACGAGCAGCCCATCTACCAGGAGTGCAGGAGGTCACCCATACGGCGGCTGCTCTCCGCCTCCCCCCAGAGTAAGACCATCGAACATGAATGAACGTGACGTCAAGTAGGGTTCAGACCAAAGATTCCCGACGAGACGAGATGAGACGAGACGAGCCGCGACGTTTCTAAAACCTTGCGACTGCGACTCAACATGTTTAATGCTCTGCGACGGCTTGCAACGACGTGCAACTTCTAATTCACACCGCTGCTACTCAGTCTCGTCACGTTGGCAATCTTTGGTGTGAATTGGGCTTTAGGAATAGGAATTCCCTTACAAAAGTTAAACGTATGTCGCAGATTTCCAGCGAACTTGTGGGTGGTTATAAATGGGAAACAAATGAGTTCACTAGAAAATAGAACCAGATGTTTGCCAATGTTGCCCACAAGAGGCAAGCTTCCAGCAAAGTTCTGCCAACAATGAGTTTTGTGTTCCCCAGCGATTTGCCACCACACTAAGCCAATAGTAGCAAACTTCCAGGGAACTTCTGGTGATTAACCCAATTTGCATATTAGGCTACATTGCTGCAAATCTGCAAAGTTAACCGCAACTGTTCACCAGAAACCTGACGTATCTGTAAGGGTTTCTGATTACTTCTCAGTTTCACATAACACATTTGAAACTGAAATAGAGTGGTAAAAAAATGCTATTATGGGACAGGATGAGACAGAACAGAATGGGTGTTGTGATGCTACTCTGCTGGTGGTAACCATGTGGTGACTGTGCTGTGCAGCTCCTCACAGGTCCGCCTTCAACATCGAGTGTCTGCGGAGGCAGAGCAGTCAGGACGAGACGCTGCTGTCGCCTGGGTTTCACCACCGCACTACGCTACCTCTCCAGCTGATGCAGCATCAGGTAGCCACACACACACACACACACACGCACACACACACACACACACACACACACACACACACAGTCACACACAGTCACACACACACACAACCTTTAGACATACAAGGGCATAGATACAAACGTACACACACAACTGGTCAAATATACAGTGGAACACAATCAAGTATATTCACAGGTGATAAGAGATATGTAGCATTTATCAATAGTGAAACATTGCTAAGTCTACAAAGGGGAAGGCCTTGCAAGGTCTGCAAAGAAATTGTACCGTACTGTACTGTACGGTACTGTACCGTACTTAAGCACACTGACCCATGCCTCTGTATGGCTACGCAGGTGATGGCAGTGGCCGGACTGGACCCCAGCCGGGTCCGTGTCTCCCCGACGCGCTCGGTGCGCTCCTGGGCCACGCCTCCCACCACGCCGGCGGCCGCCTACACGCCGCTGATCCAGGTGGACTGGCACGGCGGGCCGCCCAGCGCCAACAGCAGTCCGGGCACGGCCCGCGGCAGCTCCTGGTACACGCCGCAGCTGCCGGGCCGCCTGTCCCGCTCCGGCACGCACTCGCGCAGCTTCACGCACGCTTACCGGCCCGGACGCTCGGCCGCCAACTCGCCGTCGTCGCACGCCGCCGCCGCTGCTGCTGCTGCCGCTGCCCCCGGCTGTCTGCAGATCCCACTGGACTTCCACAGCAAGCACAGCCAGAAGAGAGGCAGCGCTGACAGCCTGGTGGAGGCAGTGAGTACCCCTCCCCCCCCACCTAACAACACACATGTTGATCCCAAACGCATGCCTGTTGGATGTTAGGCTGTGCTTGTGGGAATAATGAAGTAATGACTAATGACCTCACCCATTCATCCTAATGACCTCACCCATTCCTCCTCATGACCTCACCCATTCATTGGAAAGCCTTGCTCAGACGCTCCTCAAACACACATGTGTAGATATGTTGGTCTGTACAGTAGCTCATTGTTGAATTAACAGATAGAATGTCTCAATTTGCTCTAGGGCTTCATTTGATGGGTTTTATGACTCGTCCAAATGAACAAGGACGGTTAAATAGTTACCAGCCAGATCTCAATGGTCACCTAAACCCAAAGACGTTTGCTCTGTTCAGTGGGCATGTTAATATTTGCACATTTATGTCACCAAGCTCTCTGCGGGAAGTGTATGTGTGCTCAATGGTGTTTTTTGCCCCCAACGGCACCTTCCAGGCACCTTCCTTTACCCTATTCCTAACCCTAACCCCCTCAACCCTCATCCTACCCCTAAACTGAGGGGAGTAGTGCCTTGAAGGCAGCGCTGCCTGGAAGGCACCATATTGAGGGCAAATAATACCAAAGACCTGTGTGTGTCTCCCTGGTGTTTGCTGAATAGCTACACAAATGAAGTGTTTCGTTGACTCCTCTGTCCCACCTTCCTCTGCTCAGGTACTGATCTCGGAGGGACTGGGGAAGTACGCCAAAGACCCAAAGTTCGTGGCGGCGACCAAGCAGGAGATCGCCGACGCGTGCGAGATGACCATCGACGAGATGGAGAGCGCCGCCAGCAACCTGCTCAACGGCAGCATGGCGGACGGCGGTAGCGGCGGCGCCGGCTCGGATGACCCCGACGACTCGGCCGCGCTCCCGCGCCAGCGCAGCCTGCACTACTACAGCGACGAGGAGGCCGAGGCCAGCGGCAAGCACGAGGAGGACCTGACCGACGAGATGATATGCATCACCACGCTATAGCGTCCGCCGTCCGCTCTGATTAGCGGAGCGCCCGTCACAAAAACTCACGCATGAGGACAACGTGCTTAACAAAAAAAAAAGTGCCTTTCCAAAGAAGTGGATGAGTCTGTGTTCGGACTTGCCCAATTGATCTGATGAAAGGGGAGATATGGCACCCATTTCTGGAAAAAAAAAAAAAAAACGTTCAAGGAGAATTCAATAGTGTAGGATTAGAGGATTGTGGGATGTCAAAGGAAGCAGTCAGCTAGATGCATGATATTTTAAAGAGGTGGCTTAAAGGTTCAGTCTGTGATTCTGGCCTACTTTTTTGTCATTCTGCAAATTTCTTCTCACAGTCCTCTAACTGTCTGTTCAGTGTTTTGTGGTTACACATGTTGTCAGTCCTGGCTCTGTAAATGGCAAACAAACAGTGTGGCTTGAACCGACCCATAAACAATTTCAGCCAGTCGACATGCTGCTGCAGATGCATGGAAGGGGTCTCATTGGATTGGCTGTTGAACGCAAATATCAACGGTTGGCGAAACTGAATTGCGGACTGCATCTTTAAGTGAGTTTGAACAAGACAGGTCACTTCCCTTTGTGGGTTTATTCTTTTGATTCACATATCAACCAATCAAGTTTCCTGTTACGGTCATATCCTCTCCTCCAATGCCTTACCCCATTTCCTGTTCACACCAAGAACCCTAAATAGTGAACCATAGTTTCTGAAACAAATCTGCCATTCCTTTTTTTCCAATCCGTTGTGTCATAAAAATATTTTTACTTAGATATCACGTCATCTAATCCATATTATCAAACTTGAAAGTCAGACTTACTTTTGTATGTACACCTCTTTCCTAATTCACACCCCACAAAGTAACACCAACAGCCAGGCAATGGAGCTTCTTTTGTTTCGGTGTATTATTTATTATTGTATTGTAGTCATACTTTTAAAAGAGATACTTTATATTTTGTAAGTGACCGGCCTAATGCAGATATCTTAGCAATATCCTCCCACTTCTTGTGGACTAGATTGCTATTATTTAAACTCCCGTAGATGTATGTTTCATGATGTACAATGTTATTTTGCCTTTTATTTTTTCGCACTGATGCGTTGCATTCAAGTATAGCTGTTTTAGAATGATATGAGCCAATGTGAATTTACAGCGCACATGATATGCAGAAGACCAGTTTCCTGTACCCAAACAGTCGGATTCTGTTAGCAGATCATCTGCCATATTCTCCACTCTGACAAATAGAGTGGGTGGGGTGGTGGGGAGGTCATAGTTTGTAGTTGTAGTCATGGCTACAGTGAAAGATAGCTCTTCTGCTTATCCTGTTCATGACAAGTGCACAAGTAGAAAATCCTTATATGCTTTTTTTAGCATTTTCAATGCTGCTTGATGAGTTGGTCAAAGAAACTATTTTATACTGTGCGTGTGATTTTACAGGAGAAAAAAAAAATCAATCTGTTCAGAATCAGATCCCAGAGATCTGAAACCACAGACTTCATCAGTGCACCCCCGCTTAGGGTTTTTCTAACTGACAAACCAACATCATTTTGATATGAAGCTCGGGGCATTGATTTCAGTGAACTCAGACCGCTTCTCTTTTATACCCAGTTAGGACCTGGATTCTATATATGGTGACGATTAAAAAAAAAAAAAAAATGCTCAATGATCTTTTTGTAACTGTAAAATGTGAACGCTGTTGGTGGTTTCACCTGTGTTGTACACCGACTGCTCCCAGTCCTCAGGTACAGAGTCCTTCACTCTCGACTCCACTCTGGAACAGACCAGGAGCCGCCATCTTAAGGCCATCACTGCCATCAGCACTGCAACCAATGACATACCCTTCAGCCTCCGACCTCCCAGCTCCCTCCAATAGCTAGCCAGTTTGAATGGGGACTACGACTGTGTGCTGCTGTTTGCAAAACGTGAACACCTCGGTCACATCTGCCCAAAGCAACTGAACTGTAACTGCCATTTACTTCCTTCTACCAAATTATTTTTTGTACCAAGTTCTATTAAACATATAAAATCTTTTTGCAAAAAAAAAAACTGTTTGATGATTCCAAAGCTGACAGTTGGTTTGTGAGAGAGTTGGTTTAGCGTACATTGTTTGTGGTTTTGGTCTGTTTCATTTTTCGATGGAATTGTTGTTTCTAGCCATAGAATGATGAAACCCCACAATAGCAAGCCTTAGAGCATGCATGCCTTCATGGGCACCTCTGTAGCCTTCATGTTCACGTACATAAGGATCCATTATTCTAAACATTTCACTTTTCTCGTCTCTTTGTTGAAATTCATGAATTTATTGTTAAATTCAACTTAAATTCAAACAAGTGCAATATATTAAATGATTACAATAAGGATTTAAGCATGTAATGAGTACAAGAAGTGTAACAAATAGTTTGTAAAATGAAATGTAAACATTGTAATAATTCAGTTAATAATCATCAAAATATCGGAAAAACTAAATCTTAGAACAATTTCTTTCACATTTACTGATTTCCTTCATACTGATAAGGGGGGAAAGGAACGGGGACAGGCTCTGTAGCAGATATGATCGGTTCTGATTAGGTTGCTCAGTAACTCTGTTTGACATTCATATTACATAAGTGAGTAACACCAAGTGAGTAATACTCTTTAGCAATCTGTCACATCTCAGGCAGCACTTGAAGGTCACTTGTATGATCATATTTAGTGTAAATGAAGATTTCCTTACACAGATCACATTTCTACACGTCAGGCAGCCATGCTAGTGAAGAATTCAAACTGAATGAATTATGAACATATCACGTATCACATATACAACAATTACTGTAACCTGTAAACATTCAGGAATCACATCTACCCTGACAAAGACATACATTCTCCAAAATAACACTTCAAAATCGTACAGGTAAGACGTATAAAGTTTGTGTATATGTGTGTGTGTGTACATCCCTTTTAACTGGAATTTGTAGCCAACATTTTTCAATGTCGTTAGTGTTTATAGAAAGAGGTCCCTTATTTGATGCAGGCAGAGGATAGGAGATATATAAGCTTTGATAGAGCCTACATATTACTATTGTGAAGAAAGACCCTATCTTTACAGAAGAGTGATCAAAGTACCTTAGGGACATGGAGTGTTAGACTAACGGAGGAAAATCACTGGAGTTCAATATCATAGTATTTCGTACATGACACACCAAATATTTCACTGCACTACCTTAAACCTGAAATACTGACCATTCGTTCTTACAATCTTCCTTGATATGAAATGTGGACTATAAAGCGTATAAAGTCTTACTTGGTTTGGATAAAATACATCACAAAAAGACCCTGCTTTGGGGACATGATTTGCAAGTTTAAAATACGATTATTACAAACATCACTGAAAAAATGTATTGCTGTTGAAATGTGTGTGGGGGCCTCTGGTGGTCCTGGTCTTGCCACACTGGTTTTGTCTACTCTACCCTTTGGTTAGCCTTTGAACTGAAGGAGATTAATCGGAACCCTTTGGTTAACATTTGAATTTCAGAGGATTAAGCTGCCTATGCTACTCCGTTTAAAAACAGCACCAGCATGTCACTTTATGTAACACTGCTACCACTTACATGCAAAATCTAACTTTGCAAAAATATATATCATTCTAATTTCAAAAATAATTATTCAATCTCCAGGACGGCGCAACGGAATGATCATTTCAGAAGCATTCATTAAGACAATTAAATTGCACTTTAAGGCATCACAAATAATTAAGTTTAATTTATTCTATTCATTTCACTGACGGTAAAATAATATGATCCTGACGTTTTTAGCTGTTTAGCCTGTGACGTATTAACAGCATGTAAGCAGAGTACCATTTTGTGTATGCGGTAATGCTGAGGGAGTGGGGCACCTGTAGTGGCTGATGTGTGGGCACGACGAGGCCCCTCACCGCTGAGTCTCTAAACTGGGCGGCTGGTAGACGGGCACCCCGGGGTCGCCGAGTGACGGCAGGCCCTTGATGATGTCGGCGGCCTTCTCGGCCATCATGATGGTGGGCGCGTTCAGGTTGCCGCTGACCACGCTGGGCATGATGGAGGCGTCGACCACGCGGAGCCCATCCAGGCCGTAGACGCGCGTCTGGGGGTCCACCACGGCCATGCGGTCCGCCGCCGCGCCCATCTTGCAGGTGCAGGACGGGTGGTACGCGCTGTCCGCCTTCTGCCGCACGAAGGCGTCGATCTGGTCGTCCGTCGTGACCTCCGGGCCCGGCTGGACCTCGGGGCCTCGGAACGGATCGAAGGCCTTCTGAGCGAAGATCTCCCGCGACAGCTTCACACTCTCCCTGAACTCCCATACGTCGACGTCTAAGGGGCAGGGACGGTGAAGCCGAAAGAGTAAACAAAGTGAATAAAACGTTAAATGTTAATAAAATGTTGTCGCAATCTCGAATGACTCCCTTAGGCCACTGCCACTAAAAAGATGTAAGTAGGAAGTTGGGCATCTGTTTTCAATCCAACAGCACTAACCTGAGGTGAGGTAGTTGGGCTGAAGGATTGGGTGATCCAGTGGACTCTTGCTCTTCAGTTTCATCCATCCAATACTGGTGCTCCTCATCGGTCCAACATGGACCTACCCGATTATGAAGAATAAAATCTCCTCAGTGACACATGGGGACATTATCATCATACAACCAAGAGTATGATGCCATGGATGATACTATGCAACCTGTAAGCTGCTGTGAATGGGTTCTAAGAAAAACCTCAGCTAAACGTACTCTTACTCAAACATGAACTAATGCCACAAAATATACAAGATTCATCTGTAATCACAGTGTTCAGTGTAATTTCTGCTGTTTTGAAACATGCCTTTGTGGTTCATGCTGTCCTTAAAAACATCAATGGCAAACTGATGGCTTGTACGTCCCTGATTGAACTCTACCATATTTATGAGGCTTGATGTTTCTCGTGCTTCAAACCCATTTTATTGCTTGACACCTTCAATAAATGTCTATGGTGCCATTTAATTACTCCGATCTTACTTCAGGGAAAGACGTGACTGTAGTAACTTCAATGACATTCACATGGATTTACATGGAAACAATTGGGAGTTGAGTATGCATGTACTGTAGGGAGGGGTTGCCTAAAAAGTAGCTAATGAGAGCACAATGGCGAGAGAGAAAGTAAAAAAGGAAGATGAAAGTAGAAAGTTGCAGTACTGCAAGTCTGCAAAACCAAAACTGCACGGGAAATGCACCTGGTAAGCCTCGATCTTGGAGGCCACTCGGCCGTGGTCCACCACCTGCGAGGGCAGGAAGTGGAACTGGATGTCTGGGTGGGTGACGCCGGGTCGGCTGCGGATGAATCCTCCGCTCTCCAGGTGCGCCGTTGCCCCGTAGCCTAGGAGACGGACCAGACGAGGAGTGACACGCCACCCTGCCCCACTCTCAAACTCGCCATCAGTCATGCTTTCACAGCTAAGAACTTTTTATTTATTTATTTTATTTAACCTTTATTTAGCCAGGATTGTCCCATTGAGACTGAGCGTCTCTTACTGCCAGGGAGTCCTGGTCAAAATGGCAGCCAAACAAATAGTTCCAGACACAGACAAACACATTAACACATTTACATAAAACACAGTAGCAGCTTAAACCTTAAAACTTAAACCTTTAACTGCAGCTTGCTGTTGCTGGCAGTGCCCTTAATGTCTGTATCCCATCGTATGAGATGAGAACACATTTAAGTTTAGGCAGTGACGCTACCTGTCTGCTGCAGCATCCACTCTATGCCAATCTTGAGCATGTGGAAGGGCTTCTGGGCTTTAAAGAGGGTGATGGGCTTTGTGCACTGCTGCTGGACATACAACTCCAAGTGATCCTGCAGATTCTGGCCCACTCCTGCGGAGACAAATACAACCACACACGCGCACGCACACGCACGCACACACACACACACACACACACACACACACACACACACACACACACACACACACAGAGAGAGAGAGAGAGTAAATACCCCTAGAAAACATTAAACATTAATCATTAAACTAACCATTCAAAGATCACCAGTGCAATGACCACATGACCTCATTTCATCTTGCATATATAAACACGCATTCGACAACCTTGAGCAAATACAATTTTATCCATGAACATGAAGTGTGGGAATAAATCAATAGCTTTTGAAAGCTCCTTTCAACAGTCCGGTTCTAGGACTAGCGTGGAATACAGACAGGGAAACAGAAGCGGGCCTCAAAGCCACAGAGAAGGGGTGAGGGGGGGGGGGGGGCGCGGGGGACGCAGAGGAGTGGAGATCACCTGGCAGGTGCTGGACCACGGGGATGCCGAGCTCCTGGAGGTCATCTGCGTTGCCCACGCCGGACAGCATGAGGAGCTGTGGCGAGTTTATCGCCCCGCCGCTCAGTATCACCTCTTTTTCTGCATACACCTGACCAGTCACGCACACACACACACACACACACACACAAATTCACTGTGTCTGTAATCTCACATCATGGGGCACACAGCCCAGAGGGAGGAATGTGAATGTGTAAGATACAATAGCATCAAGTTATCAAGACAATTTCTTAGTCATCGCCCAGTCAGTCATCCAGACGCCGTTGTGTCGTGCTCGGACCAGATCAAAGACCTGGTGAGCGGCTGACTCATCGCGCTGTCAACGGTGCATACTCATCGTGACCTTTCACCTTACCTTTTTGGTTTCCCCGTTCTGCTGGTACTCCACCCCGATCGCCCTGGTGCCGTCGAAAAGGATGCGGGTCGTCAGACAGCGCACCTCCGCCTTCAGGTTGGGTCGGGACAGCACGGGCCGCAGGTAGGCACTGGCTGTGCTCCACCTTTTTCCTGTGGGTGAAGCACGTTGGGACACCTGTGCTCATTCACTACACATTCATTCACTTTACACCTGCTTGGATTGCTTGTTACAGAGTAAGAGCTATGAATAAAATGACTATACAGACATTAGACATTTCCCATCTCCTATCTGATGGGAGCCCCAAGCAATGCCTTTGAAAACATGGCTATATCCTTAAAGCAGTATTTCAGATACAGGCATTTAATGACTGATTGAGAGGGGTAGCTGGGCAAATGCTTAGTGAAGTGGGGTTTCTCCAGAGGTCCTGACCTTTGTGTATGGTCATATCCATCCAGCCCAGGCCTTCCTGCTGGTAGCCGTTCATGTCGTCCGTAAACGGGTACCCGGCCTGCTGCCCGGCATCGATGAACGCCTGGTGTAGGGGGTGATTGGTTCTGCCCCGGGACACGTGCAGCGGCCCGTCGCCTCCCCTGTAGCGGTCAGCGCCCAGTTCGTGGGCCTGGGCCTTGCGGAAGTAGGGCAGGCAGCGGTCGTAGTCCCAGCCCTCTGCGCCCTCCCTCTGCCAGCGGTTGTAGTCTTCGGCGTGGCCGCGGATGTACACCATGGCGTTGAGGGAGGACGAGCCGCCCCACACGCGGCCCCGCGGCCAGTAGAGCACGCGCCCGTCCATGCCCGCCTGGGGCAGCGTGTGGTAGTACCAGTTGTACTTCTCGTCGCACAGGTTGTACGTGAGCGCCGCCGGCATGTGGATCTTCCAGGAGAGGCGCACGCTGTTGAGGTGCATGTCCTTGGGCCCGGCTTCGAGGAGCAGGACTGACTCGGACGCGTTCTCCGTCAGCCGGTTGGCCAGCACACAGCCCGCGGAGCCGGCCCCTACGATAACATAGCTATAGGAAGGGGTCCTCTGGCTGGAAGTGGTTGTGCTGTAACTACAGGCCCCTTTACATACCCGAGTTAAGGCCTGGGAGGACCATGAGTTTGGTGCCAGACTGAGACACCTGCCAAGGCCACAACTCATTGTTCTGGACAGTGTGAATGAGAGCATGCTGACTTTTGCTCTGACTGATCTTCATGCGAAGTCAGAGTGTCCCAATGCCAAGTCCTTGTGACGATAGAAAACACAGACAGAAACAGGGTCCTAAAGAAACAAGAGTGTAGTAGCCTAGGTTATGACACATGAAGAACACGTCCATTAACTTTAATGGGTGACAGTTCAGGCTTCAATGTTTTCTTTCTGTATAGCTAAATAATCACATATTTTCTGTTCGCCTCAACAAATCAAACAACTTTACAAAGCCAATCAATCAACACATAGTCAAAACGTCCTTTCAAAATGGGTGAGTAGCTTAAGTCAGTGAGACAGAGGGGGGGAAAAGGTGGCTGCCGCTGCAGCAGCAGGGGGTCATAACATATCTTACGTTTGGGGTCTTTATGGGTCTTTGCATGTTTTATTTCTCTGCAAAACCTCCCAATTGTGCGACACATTGCCAAGGGCTAGGCCTACTTTCCACTTGTAAGCATATTTTGATGATAGTAGGACGCCGCAAGGTTTCTTTCAAAATGTTGACAACGACGGCGGTGTGTGAAATAGAATTTGTAAAATACAATTTGTAAAACAGATTGGGCACTCACTGACAAGGTTATGCTCCGATTAGAAATGGCGTTCAAGATTAGAACAACGTCAATCTGAAGAAACACACTTACGTGCACAAGTATTTCGCAGCATACGAAAGTTTATGAAAACAACAAGTCGCTTTCAAAATCGCCAGCAACTCGCCAGCCGTCTGGGGCGGAGTTTGGAGACGTAGGCTATCTGTTTCCTCTGATAGGTTACGGGACGTTGCCTTCAGCTATGTTTCTTTTCAACCGCTAGTCTGTAGTACTGTGCTATTTTCATTTTTTCCCCAATTGTTTGATGTGACAAATAATATATTTACGCGACAAGTCAGTGTTCAATCAGTAGCCTAGGCTAGCTTTAAGATTTAGAATGGCTTGATGTTCTTGGCATTTATTATTCTAATTCATAATACAATAATGTATTATTCCCATGAATAATCAAGAAGGCTACACTTAGGTCATGAGTCCACACCCACACCTAGGCTACATAATCTGTTACCCACCCAAGTGAGTTCACTTTGCAGTCAGCCTGGTGACATGGGTTTCCGGTGCCTTCATCGTCATTGGATTTCAATATGGAGTCTCATCACACTTGTTTGGAGTTTCTCATTACCAGTAGGCTAAATGATCATTTGAAATACTTGTAGCAATAATTTTGTAGGCTAATTTTGTACAATGCTTAAAATAGGCTATTTAATTTCGATTTAATGCATTGAAAGTAGGCTATGATTTAGGCTACAGAACTTTTTTTTTTTTTAGAATATCAGTTCCAGTTCCAGTGTAATTCTGGGTAAGTCCCTTTAAAGGTGTGTGTGTGTGTGTGTGTGTGTGTGTGTGTGTGTGTGTGTGTGTGTGTGTGTGTGTGTGTGTGTGTGTGAGAGAGAGAGAGAGAGAGAGAGAGTTATGGATGATGCTTTTGTTATTGATCTACTTTTCTTCTTATGACTTGCTTTTATTTTGTCCAATAAATGTAAGCAGGACGCCACAAGGCTGATTCAGCTATTCTGGTCTCAAGCTCTTCTCAGATAGTAAGTGCTTTTAATTGTAGTTTGCTTGGCTACTTTTCCAGTTTTTTTTTCCAATTGCTTAAGCACAATTTTGAAAACCTGTTTACACCCGGTTAGAATAACCCCTTTGCTCTTTTGCTATGTTTGGATCAGTTACTAATGTTCAACTAATGCTCAATACAAAACACATTTGACAAAACAGGTGTTTCCATAGCTGATTGAAAACACATTGTATTATGTACTTTGCTGCACTGAATTATTTTATGCATTCTCTATTTAGAATGTAACCTGTGGTCCTGAGGGTAAGTGTGATTTGTTGGTTTATTTCCATGATTTGTTTACTTTTATGTAGCCTAGCTTATCTCCAGTTGACTTATAGCCTCTCTTGTTTTGATGCTTCATGATCATGCTCCCAGTAATGAAAATCCTCAAGAACAGTGAAAGCTTAATGCCTGAAGGAAATCCAGTGTAGGACACTTGAAATATCTCTATCTACAATGTGTGCATGTTTTAATCTGTAGCCTACTGTATATGAGTGGATCTCTAACACATCACTATTCTACCCAGTGCCTGATGAAGCCTATGACGAGTATGACAGCCACCCATCCATTTTACACGATCTGAGAGTAGCGATCATCTCCACTGATGAGGGACCAATGCTAAATATATCCTGGGCTGTCAAAGTAGATGGTGAGATCAGTCTGACAAAATGTATTGTAGCCTATAGGCTATCCATTACGTCTCACTTCCCTCTCTAAATCACAGGAATACAACTCAAGATGCATGCCTTTATTTCCATTTACAGCGAGCATTAATACTCTGATTGGGCTACAGCTTGATGTGTCAGCAGAAGAGACATTCTACTGTCAGTATAACCCGTCATTCAAGAGTGTTTCAATAAGGGATGCAGACGTGGTATGTCATACAGATTGAAATCATTGATGATCTCAGATGGGTCAAATTTACTCCTAATATTGTTCTCATTTTAGTTGTTTGTTTTACTTGATTCATAGCTGTGGTTCAGCTACACAGTCCAAGCTGAACCTGATGATCACTACGTCATAGTGGCACATAACTCGCCAGAACCACCGATCGGATCTGAAACACTAATAACAAGACAGGCATCTATATCCACCCCAGGTAGCAGTCCAGTTTGCTTTGGTCAATGATGTGTTTGGTTATCAATTGATACAGAGCATACACTAAATCTAAAACAAATGAATCACTCACTATCTCTCGTTCATTTAATGTATCTCAGGTTGTGACAACATCATTATGATGAGCCATCCCACATGCAGTAGATTTAAAGGTAAGAGTACATTTGTGAGAATTAACAGTTGAAACTGACAATTAAAGCACTAACTCAGGTGTGGCTTAATAATATAGAAAGTGGTCTTCAAGCAAATGTGTGACTTCCTCTATCAGAATAACCTACTAGACCCTATGCAGTCTGGTTTCACGAGTGGTCATTCAACTGAAACTGCTCTTCTATCTGTGACTGAAGCATTGAGAGTAGCTAAGTCCTCTGCTCAGTCATCAGTGTTAATTCTGTTAGATTTATCTGCAGCCTTTGATACGGTTAACCATGACATTCTCCTTTCTATACTATATGAACTGGGAATTTCTGGGAAAGCTCTTGACTGGTTCAAATCTTACCTTAAAGGGCGTTCTTTCAGCGTGTCTTGGCAGGGACAGATATCAAAGTCTCATGACCTCACTACAGGAGTCCCTCAAGGATCAGTATTAGGGCCCCTCCTTTTCTCTATTTACACCACTTCTTTAGGTGGGATTATTCGCTCTCATGGATTTGAATATCATTGCTATGCGGACGACACTCAACTTTTCCTATCCTTCCCACCTGAGGACTCTAGTGTTTCCCATCGGATCTCTGCATGCCTGAAGGATATTTCAATCTGGATGAAGGATCAGCACCTTCAGCTTAATCTTTCAAAAACTGAGCTCTTGGTGTTTCCAGCAAAAACAGCCATTCCCCAACAGATGAACATCCAGCTTGATTCATCCTCATTGACTCCAACTAGATCGGCACGTAACTTGGGTGTCATAATTGATGACCAACTTACTTTCTCTGAGCATGTTGCCTCAATTGCAAAGTCATGTCGGTATACCCTGTACAACATTAGGAAGATCAGACCTTATCTGACACAAGATTCCACTCAGCTTCTTGTACAGGCAATGGTTATCTCCAAGCTGGACTACTGCAATTCCCTGTTAGCTGGCCTACCTGCTTGCGTATTAAGACCACTACAGTTGATTCAGAATGCTGCAGCACGACTGGTCTTCAATCAGCCAAAGAGGACACATGTAACCCCTCTCCTAGTTACTCTCCACTGGCTCCCTATAGTAGCCAGAATTAAATTTAAATCTCTCACTCTGGCCTATAGGACACTGACTGGATCTGCTCCTAGCTACTTCAGTTCTTGATCAAGATGTACATTCCCAACCGCCCATTGCGATCTTCTGAGGAGCGTCTGTTATGTCGACAAGCCATTCATGCTAGGTCAAACTGTAGATCCTATTCTTCAGTGGTTCCGTGTTGGTGGAATGAGTTGCCCAGTGCTCTCCGTTCCAGCAACAGTTTTGGATCTTTCAAGAGGGGTCTTAAGGCATATTTGTTTAATATGCACTTAGTCTTTTGAGCGTTTGTTATGTGTTATGGTTTGTATATTAGTATTGTTTTGTTATAATTTGTCCATTGTTAGAATTTGACATTTATTCTGCTATTGTCCTTACATTTAGCCTTACCATGCTATAGTTATTGTTATTATATAATTAACTGAGTGACTTATTTGATTGCTATTCTCATTTCATTGTTTTATTTCTCATTAGGTTAGTGCTTAATTTATTGTTTTATTGATAATATTGCTATTCTCCCTTTTTGTAATTGTTCACTGTTATTTAATTTGTATTGTTATTTATTTGTATGTCGCTTTGGACAAAGGCGTCTGCTAAATAACCATAACCATAACCATAACCAATAAAATGATGGCGGGATTGTTAATATCTTAAAATCCGATCATTCCAGGAACCACCAGGCAGCCTAAACCCAGTGAATCCATTTTCTTGGATTCAACTGATTCAGCCATTGTGGTCTCAAGCTCTTCTCAGATAGTAAGTGTTTTTACAGTTTGTTTTGGCTATACACTAACTTACTGTAATATGAAACATGAAAAACAACCTAATGAAGCACTGACTGTGATTCGTTCTCAATAAAGCTTCTTGAAAACACTTTGTGCTTAATATTATGTAATGTGCTACACTGAATTATTTTATGAATTCTCTATTTAGAATGTAACCTGTGGTTCTGAAGGTAAGTTGGATTTATTATTTCCATGTTTGTTTACTTGTCTGTAGCTTATCTCCAGTTGACTTGATAGTTATTCTTATTTTCATTGGCTTCAAGCTCATGCTCACACACTCACAGTTTAATGAAAAAAATCCTCAAGAAAATTGAAAGCTTAATGCCTGAAGGGAATCCAGTGTAGGACACTTTAAACAAATGTAGCACAAATAGTAAAGACATTTCTGTTTGGCAGAATATTTTTCAACAATGTTTTTTGGCAATACATACTTTTGGAAAGCCTGTTCAGTTCCATATCAAATAGTGCCCCATTTGTAAAGGACATGCATTTGTGGGATTAACAGCAGCACTGAGTATGTGGGTTGAACCCATGACAAATTTGCCAAATCTTCTCTGCCATAGCCAAACAGGTTATCTTGCTGTTGCTATTGACACTTGTTTTTTTTTAAAGTATATATTTTTGGCCTTTTTGCCTTTATTATATAGGACAGTGAAGAGGTAGACAGGAAACAAGTGGGAGAGAGAGATGGGGTGGGATTGGGATATGACCGCAGGCCGGATTTGAACCTGGGTCCCCATGGGCACTCGGACCCGTAAATGGTACGGGCGCTGTAGCCTGCTGCGCCACAGCGCCCCCCTTGACACTTGTTTTGAGATAGTACCCTCCTGGTACCCTCAGGTGCTGCCAATGAGGTGCCAGATTGGCATCTGACTGGCAGCACCTGTGAGCATGGGGCCTAACTACTGTAAGTACAGCTACAGTCAGTAAGTTTCTGCTCTATGAATCGTCATGCCACATTTGACTGATCTGGACAGGGTCATTGCTATAAAGCAACTTCAAGCTGGTGTTTCACAAAACCAAGTTGTGGCATTATTTGGGGAGAGCGCTAGTAGGCTACCATCTCCAAACTTAAGGCCAAGTTCCATATAACGGGGGATGCCAAAGACAGGCGGCAAAGTGGGCGTCCCAAGAAGATGACACCCCAAGAGGGCCATTTCCCCACTCTGTCAGCACTGAGGTGCCAAGCTGTTGTGGCTGTGTATGGTTCTTCCACACACTACTGATGCTCCTGTTTGTGAAATTAATATCATTGTTAAATTGCCAGTATGTCTTGTTTCTTCAAACTTCAATCATCCAATCCACCAAACACCAAATGTGTCAATGGCAGAATAAACTGTTTAGGATTGGCAGAGGCGATATGGCAAATGTTTCATTGGTGCAACTCACATACTCAACTCTACTGCTCATCCCACAAGTGCATGTTCCTTATGGGGAATCATTTGAAATTGGCTTTCCAAAGTTGTAGGATGTATTCCCAAAAAGCATTGTTACCACAGAGAAATAATCTACCAAACACAAATGTCCTTATTTTTTGTGCTGAGTTTATATGCATCCACAATGTGCATGTTTTAATCTGTATATGAGTGGATCTCTAACACATCACTATTCTACCCAGTGCCTCCTGGAGCCTATGACGAGTATGAGAGCCACCCATCCATTTTACACAATCTGAGAGTAGCGCTCATCTCCACTGATGAGGGACCAATGCTAAATATATCCTGGGCTGTCAAAGTAGATGGTAAGATCAGTCTGACAAAATGTATTGTAGCCTATAGGCTATCCATTTCGTCTCACTTGCCTCTCTAAATCACAGGATTACAACTCAAGATATATACATGCCTGCTTTATTTCCATACAGCAAGCATTAATACTCTGATTGGGCTAGAGCTTGATGTGTCAGCAGAAGTTAGATTCTACTGTCAGTATAACCCATCATTCAAGAGTGTTTCTATAAGGGATGCAGATGTGGTATGTTATACAAATTGAATTTAATTGATTATCTCAAATGGGTCAAATTTGCTCCTAATATTGTTCTCATTTTAGTTGTTTGTTTGCTTGATTCATAGCTGTGGTTCAGCTACACAGCCCATGCTGAACCTGATTATCACTACTTCATAGTGGCACATAACTTGCCAGAACCACCATACGGATCTGAAACACTAATAACAAGACATAACAAGATATCCACTCCAGGTAGCAGTCCAGTTTGCTTTGGTCAATGATGTGTTTGCTTATCAATTGATACAGATGCACAATGAATCACACACACTATCTCTCGTTCATTTAATGTGTCTCAGGTTGTGACAACATCATTATGATGAGCCATCCCACATGCAGAAGATTTAAAGGTAAGAGTACATTTGACAGTGAGAATTAACAGTTGGAACTGACAATTAAAGCACTAACTCAGGTGTGGCTTAATAAAATGATGGCGGGATTGTTAATATCATAAAATCCGTTCATTCCAGGAACCACCAGGCAGCCCTCTGGTGAGTCAATGATCTCTCTCCGATAATTACGGAAACATTTTAGATATATAGATACTTTATTGATCCCCAAGGGATTCTCCTCAGTCATTCGTTTAATTTTATTTGCGTGTCATTAATTACAATCTTCTACTTTCCCTTGTAAAGATGTAGTCACACTGACAGGTGAGTATGCAAGTTGTCTGACACAGCCTTTTTCATTTCACTTGAGATTGTGTTGACTTCATAGCTCACCTTCATTTCATCACGCAGAGCCACCGGAAGAGTCCGGCGCTTCTTGGATCGTGTCACTGGTCATGCTGGCCATGTTGCTGGCGTTTGCCATTGGAGTCGGCCTCTGTGAGTTTCCCTGGTCCTCAGTAGGACCCCCACTGCACAGTTCTTGGCCAGCCTTTGGCTTCCCTTCTTCCCTCATTATCTGGTATATCCTAGTATCCAAGATATACTGACTTGTAGAAAGTTAGAACACAACAATCTATTTTAGCCATAGAAAATAGCCAATAAGAAACTAACAGCTGACAGTGGGCTTGACCATGCGGCCTGCCAAAACTAACGCAGATTGCTTGATTTTTGTGGCACTGTTACACTCCACCGGGCATTATATAATAATAAGTAATACATGCTTTGTTACAATGTAACAAAATGTTACAGTAATCTCACAGTATAAATGAGTGTGTGACTTTCTCTTTGTTTTGTTTTGTGAACTTTGTCCAGATGTGGCTCACTCGGGAAGCCTGTCTAAGGTGACCCCTGAGGTGGTTCCTGTGTCGGTGCTAATGGTGTACCCGGCCGTTGACGGCGTGTTCCAGCGGGCGGTGCTGGCGCTGGCTGACTTCCTGCAGAGCGGCGGCGCCTGCAGCGTGGCCATCGACGTGTGGCAGCGGGGCCGGCTGGCCGAGCTGGGCACACTCCGCTGGCTGCACACCGTCGCCGAGAGCGCCAACAGGGTCCTCGTCGTGCTGCCTGGCCACGCCACACACCTGGGTACCAATGGCTTTAGAAATGTCATCAAACACACAGCAGGGCATTAGCATATCATATAGACAGTAGGCCTTATCATTGGAGTGCTACAAACTGTGACACATTTTATATATCAATTTACTGTACTAATAGAGTGATTAAAATGTTGTAATGTAGTATTGTAGTACTGTTGTATACTGTAGTGATTGCAGTCACACACACTGGACTTGTCTCTTGGCCCATTTCCCATAGCTCTGTCTTGCTAACATGTGCATCTCTCTCCCATGGTAGACGAGTCCATGGGAAAGCTGCTCACTCCCTCTCAGGTTGAGCACACGGTACCCGCTTCGGCTTACGAGCTCTACCCCTTGGCGCTCAAGATGCTCAGTCAGTCCAAGCTGTGGGTGGTCCGCCTGGGCAAGACGGCCGCGAGGAGCAGCGTGCCCGTGGAGCTGAGGGGCTGCCGCTCCTTCGCCCTGCTCGAGGACCTCCAGAAGCTCCTCCACGGCCTCTGTGCAGGACGCACGCCTGTGGGGGCCCCGTGGCTGAGGTCCTGGTGGGGTGGGGGGAGGCGGTGGCAGGACTCAGACACAGCTCTGGACAAACTGAAGGAGGTGGTGCAGCAGCTGGAGCAATGGGCGCAATCCAAGTCCTGCAAAGGGGAGGCTCTCCAAATTGTCACAGTCTGAGGCATCAGGCACACACGATACATCAGGAGGGGATGACAAGTATTCAAGTATTTGAACCCATGCATAAGTTGACTAAAAAGAGGAATATACAATCATCTTTTGTCAATTGTTCTTAATGCCTTCATTCAAAAAATCAGTAAAACTCAGACCGCTCAGGACACCAATTGTCTTTCTGACTGACGAATGTATCGTAAATATAAATAAATGTTCTTCCTTAAATACAGGGGGCATAAGTATTTGACCCCTTTGTTAAATTCCCATAGGAGCAGGAGGATTTCTTTTAATATGTTTTCATTGTTAAAGGTCAGCTATTTCATGGATCCAGGATATTATGTATCCTGATAAAGTTCCCTTGGCCTTTGGAATTTAAACAGCCCCACATTATCACATACCCTTCACCATAGCTAGATTGGCATGGTCTTTTTTTCCAGCCTATTAGCCTGTTTATTTGCATTGAGCTCAATGAGCATCAAACAGGCTAATAGGTTCAAATACTTATTCTCCCCACTGTATATATTCATACCCAGTGCTATATAGTGACGAGCAGAGGTCACCCTGGCTGCCTGGAGCACTAAAAGAGGGCTTTTGTTTCACATGTCCAAACTGACTTACATACAGTGCCTATAGAAAGTCATCATACCCCTTTGAAATAGTTACAGCCTGAAATCAAAACCCATTTTTAAAAAAGCATTTTTCCAGTTTTATTTACAAATGCTATACATCAAAATAATGGGGGGAAAAAGACCAACAGTTTTGAAAATTAATAAACAATGAAAAACTAGAATAACAGGGTTGGGAAAGTCATCATACACCTGATTTAATACTTGGTAGAGCTTCCTTTTGCTTTCATTATGGCAATCTTCTTTGCAGAATTGTTCAAATTCAGTCAAATTCTGTGGGGAACGGCAATGGACTGCTCTCTTCAATTCAATCCACAGATGTTCTATAGGATTTCAGTCGGGGCTCTGACTTGGCCACTCCAGGACATCACCTTCATATCCTTAAGCCACTGCTTTGTTCTTTTGGCAGTATGTTTAGGACCATTGTCGTGGAAGGTGAATGACCTCCCCAAATATCACTTTATTCTGACTAGTTTTTCTTACTCTCATTTCATGTTTAATTCATCTGACAGGACATAATATTGGGTGTATGGGGCTGTTTGATATTGCAAGAATACTTCTGATTTTACGTGTTAGTAGTTTTCACATGTTCACATTGTTTCCATTGTATTTCAATATGGATCATATTTTCTGTTACAAATATATTTATATTGTCTTCTGTTACATGTTTTTATGATTTTGATAAATAAAACTATTTATGTAAAACCGATGCCACTGCCATATACAGTGCCCTCCACAGTTATTGGAACACCTGGTATTTGTTGTAATCTCTCAATGATACGAAAGGAAA
>NC_085000.1:28996725-29026725 GCF_963854185.1 Sardina pilchardus | reverse complement strand
ATTGCTTGTAAATATCTCTTCCGCTATAAGGTTAATACAGGGGGGCAGTTAATATGGTTTTGTTTCTTTTAACTTACATAAAACAATGTCGTGCGGCTTATACACAATGTAGCTTCTACACAGGAAATTACTGTAAGGTTCAAGTACTAGCGTCTAGCCTCACAAGTTTATGAGTCTGTGTTTATGATCCAGGTCTAAATGCATATAGGGTGGGTGTGAGTCCTACCTGGTCCAGGTGGCAGAAGGTCTCTTTGAGCTGCTGCAGAAGCATGCAGTCCATGCGGTTGGTCAGCTGGCAATCCCTGTAGGGAAAGCCTGCCCGCTGCAGCAGCCAGAAGAAGCATCGGGTCACATCAGAGCCTCCATACGCCAGGCACAGCCTAAACGGGCGCGCACACACACACACACACACACACACACACACACACACACACACACACACACACACACACACACACACACACACACACACACAGACACACACAGACACACACAGACACACACAGACACACACAGACACGGAAAATCAAATGCTAACCGGATGTTGTGATTCTATCGTTTAGAAAAAGCAAGCACAGCACACAGGAAACAAACGTCCTGTACAAAAAAAAACAACATCAGACCACAGTCCACACAAGTGTAGAGACAAGGTAAGAAAACAAAACATATCACAAAGAATCCGATGCAGATTCTAAGCGGAGGTAGAAAGGGGTTAGTCAACAAGGCTAGGTATAGCCTGCAAACTCTCATTGTCATACTGATCACAATGCAGAGGCCACAATATGGTATGCATCATGATTCACGATACAATACACAATACACATTCTGACCATGTTCATAACCAAATTCACTCAAACAGCTGCTCTATATAATTATATAACAGCACAGGCAAAGCCTTAATGTTCACACAACACAAACACACTTAAATTCCACAGATTACAGAGAAACTACTCCTTCGAATCGGACAATTGTTAACTAAAAATATAAAACTTACGATGAACTTTACTGTTGTCTAAAAAACGTTTTTTTGTATTCCATATCGCTAGAGTAGCACCTGTATCGATCCATACTGATACAGGAGTGCATGGTGACGTATTGCAATATCCAGATTTGGCGCACAGCCCTAGTAGACCCACACACCTGGAGCTCCGATGAGACACCCCATCCTCCACACAGCACAGGCTGGTCTTCTGGTCACCAACGTCCACCACGCACGCACTGCTCAGGCCACTGCCGTACGTGGCACATACCGACTCCTGGTGCACCACGATAGCTGCACAGGGGGCGAGAGCTTATGGTTATGCGTATGGTATTTGGCAGACGCGACTTACACACGACTTACAGTACATTAGTTAAAAAACATTGTTTCAAATGAAGTTGAAAAATATAATACTAATATCAAATATCAAGAATAAAAATAATGAGTTTCCATATTAACCACATGAAAACTATACAAAGTAAATTCATATACAAAACATAGTTGGCAACCACATCCTAGGAAATATGACAAGCCAGCCATAACACATACACAAAGCAGGTGACGGGCAATGGACAGGATATTGTTGTTGAAATATGCAACGCTATTTGTAATGGTGAGGCACCCTCTGATCAAATGGCAGGGATGCCATCTAGTGTTTTGAGTGTATACTGCATCAACAAGTTTGGACTCAAAGCAACGGTCCCTGGATACTGATGTGACATCAAAACAACGGTCAAACACATTGTTTTTCTGAAAGGATCTGCAGCAAACATGCAATACAAGACATGCTTCCTGTATTTGATTAAAAAAGGCAAATCTGTACTGTTCTGTTCTGTATTGTTTTACAGAAACAATGGTTTTGAACTCTGCTGTGATTTGATAACTCATTTAATCATGCACTTGATAAAAGGCACAGATCCCTGTGAAATGGGTTTCTTACCTGAAAATCCAATGTTATTCAGTAACATGTTAACCATCTCCTTGACATGCTGTCTGTTGTAGATGTCAGGAACAAGCAGGATGCATCTGTGATACTTATGCAAAACCAAACAATATGAGTACCTGTACATAACATCAACATAATACACCTGTAACATACACCTGTATAGCATCAGCATCATGTATTCAGATCATAGTGAGTTCTAGATATATTATGAAATGTTCATTTTAACTTTGTGCTTATGTTAGAATACCAGGTTAGCTTCTCTCTGCTTCATCATACCTTAAGATCCTTCAGAGGGATTTCCAGAAGTTTCTGGAGAGCATGGGACCAGATGGCCTCAAGATCAGCCAGGACAGCAGTCAGTGACCCGCCCGGACCCCCGTGGATGTTGAGCTGGCCCCTGCATATTGGCCAGTGGAGGTTATAGCTATCTGTTGGGTTCACATGCAGGGCCTATTACAAAGAACGAAAAAGAACATGATTAAGCCATTTAATACATGACTGGAGTATTGTTATAATATGGTGCATTTGTTTTAAGCAACTGGCATAACATTAACTCAGAAAAGTGGTATTCAAAAATGACAATAGGAGCCTGAAATTCAAAACATTATTGCCTCTCAAAGATTCCTCATAGCTCTTTCACACTATAATAATGGAAAAGGTAGTGAGGGTTCACACTCTGTAAAAAATAGACAAAGTCTTTGCTGAAGAAACTCTTTTTACTGGGTGAGCAGACGTTTCAGCCATTCGGCTATTCTCAATGCTCCCACCTTCTGACACTATAATAATGCCATGGTGCAGACACCCTTGTGCCTAGCTGAGAACAAGCTTCAGACCTCAGCTTGGAGTCACGGCATCTCAGCTCCCCCACTGGGATGGAGCAAGAGCTTGTCACTCTTGATCTCCATGACTACTGTAGGTCCATACAAACTTACAGTAGTACACTTCACAAGGTCAAACAGATATTACTACTCTGGATCTTCCAATAAAACTTCACAGGGCCAAAGAAATATTATATTCTAGATCTTCCAGCAAGGCTCTTCTCTTACCTCCTCCCCAACGAAATAGTCTGGCTTCTGGCTTGTGTTTGTCCACTTCACCCTGGCAGTAGGATCCAGCACAGCGGGACGAATCTGTCTGTTGTAAGCTCTTGCCTATGACATGGAATTGACAGAAAGCAACAACTTACAAGAAAATGTAAAAACACAAAGCCTCCCCTGCACTGCCCCAGTACTGACAATAGACACCCACCTGCTCTGCAGACACTGGAGTTCGTCTAACTCCATTAGACATTTTCTTTGACCAGATGGCTTGATCCACCATTTTGATGCCATTTTGCCTCTGCTCATTACTTTCTGGTTTCTTCACATTAAATGTGGTCAGGTGGAAGACAGACAAAGAGAGAAAGAAACTGATATGAAAGTGGACTTTAGTGGAGGACTTTTGAATCGTGTCCAACATTGACTGTCTGTGGTTTCTGTTCACAGGTAATCTGATGTATGTTGATTTTGCAGACACTTACATTCAGTCCATCCCTCAAAAGCCAGCGGTCTTCATGTCGAGACTGACCAGGTTGTTTGTGTCTTCGAGCGATGACGTGCGGAACCATCACTGGCAGGGTGTCTGTGGCTCGACCTACTCTCAGGCTTTTGGATCCAGGATGGATCACAACAATGGAGGTGGTTTGAATAGGCTTGAGAGAGAGATAAAGTGTTGCATTGCGTTTTACAACCAATGGACAAAATAACCTCTAGTGAAAATCACTTTACTGAGGGCTGAACAACCCTCTGAATGGCTGACTAGACAAAATACAGAGGTAGGCTGTGCAGGCTACACAGTTAAGTAGATTAGGCTACAGTGCTACTGATATTGGTGTGCCTTACTAGCAAGCGTATTATTTGTAAACACACACACACACACACACACACACACACACACACACACACACACACACACTTTTGACTTAGTATCTCAAAATGTTTATAGACTTATAGTACCTCAATTTCGAATGAAAAGCTACCTCAGAACTTTGACCTATTTTGGACCCAAGACACGGAACTGGGCTTCTACTGCTTTAATTCAAATTCAGATGATGTGTGCTAGAGCAAGATGTAAACGTAGCCTACCTCTTGCAAGGGCTCTGCAATAGCGGCTGGGACAATCGGTCTTTTCACGCCACGCTGTTCCTTTTCTTTATCCTTCTCCCGTTCCTTTTCTTTCTCTTTTCCATTCTCCTGCTCTCTCTCTGCTTGTGTCATTTGTTTACAAAATTAATAAGGGGATTGTGAAAATCACGGTGAGAAGTAAATAAGTACTGTCACTTTGACAATACGTGGGCCGTGCTATGAACTCAAAACCAGAGAAAGAAACGAACAGAACCACTCTTGAATGGAAAGAAGTGAAGCCGAGTTCAAACAATTTCCTGTGCACTGTTCTTACGGTGCAGCTTCAAGTTCACTTTGGTGACGCCTGAAACACGACAACTCGGCTGGTAGCCGAGCTCAAACAACATGAAAACGTGGAAACTGTTTCGGGCTTGAGTGCAACTTTAGGTAGGTCATGTCTTCCGACAAAAATCTAATCCAACAAAACATTTCACCCCGGACGTTAATCTATGGCTTTCGCATGGATCGGGTTCTTCTCCAGAGTATCCTCACAGCTTTTTCAGAAAATACGGTTTCTTTTCTCCTGCGCGACTAAAAGTCGCATGTTCATGACATCATTTTCAGCGACGGTTTAGAACCGACTCAGAATTTCAGAATTTCAGACAGTAAAATCCATAGATAGTAAAAATAAAATCCGAGATTATGAAACCAGTCATGAAATAACGAATTCTCATACAAAAGCTTCAGATGCAAAGTTATTTGGTGTCAAAATCAGACTCCGAACGTTCCAAACGTTTCATGCCAGAGGTTGGCCAAACAAATGTTTCACGGAGTTCAATTGCGCTGGACAACTGTGTGTAATTCAGAGAGTACTGTCTCATTGCCCACACACACACACACCAAGAACGCTGCTCTATTTTCAGATAAACGATATCTTTCAGCTCTCCAAAAGATATTGCAACCGCTCAACATTAATAAGCAGAAGCACTTCCGGTTGGGGTTTTCCTTTCGCCAAGCACACTTCCATACTTCAGGAACAGTAGGCTACCTGTATCTTGTGCCACTACATTTACACTACACTACACTACATTTAAAGTACACTACATTTACTACTAAGTTTAAAAAAACAACAACAAAAAAATACGTCAATGTACAAATTGTCCGCCAAATTGTTAAAAATATATATATATATCTGTGAAATATATGAATATTTGTTGCCAAATGTATTCCACCTACATAAAACATTATATTAGTAAATCATTCACACTGTGCACAACTGGTCCATTAAATCATGATTTTATTTTTGATTATACATAACTAAATTATCACAAAATGGAGAATGTTTTATATATAATTAAAATAATACCACTCTACCAATACAGTCTTTATTGGAAGCAAATCAACAGTAGACATATGGGAAAAGGGAAGTGTCTGATAGCATGAGGGTCTGAAGGATGAGGATTGTAGGCTGCTAGTTCAACTGCCCTGGTCCCATGGTTTAGGAATTCCCAGAACAGCATCATGAATCTGCAGAGCAGAAACAGCCAGAGGAAGAGGAGGGGGTGACCCACACACACCCACACACGTGTGTGTATCTGTGTGTATTGGTCTGTGTGTGTTGCTCTAACTGCGCTGCTGAGTTGCCTCCATATTATGGAGTGCTTAAACTACAAGCATCACAGCGTTTATGAGCTCCACACATCCCCTCGAACGCCTGCATCAGCGTGCAGGCGTTTACCTGTTAGAGAAAGAAGACCGGTTCAGTCATTTCATTTGATTTAGGAATATTAATTAACCCTTTGTGTTTGGCATGCTTGTGTTGCTTGAACAATTTTAATGTTATTTCTGTGGAGGCTTTAACCTTTAGAAATATCTGTTCTAACATTACAGGAAGGGTTTAACAGTGTAATCCATTCAATTCTACCTCACCTTCCTCATCCTCCTCCTCCTCCACCCATTGGAGGAGCACTGGGCCCCCCTCCGTGGTTTATCCTCCCCATCCGCCTCCGGCCACCAGGGCCACCTGGAGGACTGCATAAACATTACATTAATGTTGCACTAATGTTCAGTATAAGCTTGAACATACAGTACACACATTACACTCACATTACACTTGACATTACTACATCAGGGCACACTAAGAGGGGTACACGTCATTCATGATAACACACTGTCAACTATGCAAATGATTTAGCACCACCACAAAAAAAAATAAAAAAATCTAATCTACACCATTGTATTTATACTTCACCCTCTGTATTGACGGAGAATTGAAGGATATTAATGTGACGAATACATGCTTGTGTGAGCAAAGCTTTGGTAGGTTTGTACCATGTATGTCTACAATATCTTCGTGTATTTTCTTAATTCTAGCACTAAGACGCTTCAGATCCTAGATCGGTTGAAAGTCACACCTGACTGCTTTTCACAGTTCTTGAGCTAAATGGAAACTGGAAATGGACACTTTGCATGTTTCATTACTGCAGATCACAGTTTTGATCGACTTACCCTCTACCATCACTGAAACGAGAAGAAGAACTGTTTCCGTCCTTTGATAGATCTGGTTGGACAAGTGTCTGAAAGCTAGAGAGAAAGAGAATAACAATTAATAACTGCCCAATACCACTTCATTATTCACACATCCATTACCCCTACTGTAATAGTGATAACAGGAGTTCAACAAAGTGGTACTCACACATTGTTTGATGTAATTCTACTATTATTTGGATTCACATAAGTTACTTACAATAAACCAATAAATTCAACTGCAGTCCAAAACATGTCTGTCAGGAAAGATAGTCTCCATGGTGACTGGGTTCTGTTGTCCAGGACCTGGCCTGAGATGAAATAAGTATTTGGCAATTTAGTATTTGGCAAAAAAAAAACAACAACCAATAAGTGGTATCAACTGAATAGTGGGCATATTATTCATACCACAAATGTAAACAACGATATCACATGTAGGCCTAAACAAGTATGATCACATTACCATACCACTACGTTTTCTTTTCATGATAACTAATATGCACCACATCAGCCTTTAGCCGACATGAAAAAGATTAGGCTAAACAAGATGAAGCTACATGATTTCACGATAATCTTATGTTTGAGTTGATAATGGGAACTCTTCTTGAAGATGTCTTTTAACGCTCATTGAGAACTGACCATTGACTGTAAAAATATCTGACTGGTTTCAGGTTTCCCCTTGTTCCTCGGGAACTAAAGCCACCACTCCGAAATATCTTCTCACCCAAATTAGAATAGTGGTCGTTGATTTACATATCCATAAACGTTATGCAAACATTGCCAGCTCCTGTAGGGCTAATACTATTGATCGGTGTGTTTCACATGACTAACATGATTTTGTAAAGTGGTAGTCGTGCTGGACAATTTTCCCCAGAAAAGGCGATGCTTAAAAAGTGCCATAACGTTACAAAAACAACCAGGCTTACTTGCTACTTCGATATCGATACCTGTGAGAGTAACGTTAGCCATATACTGTAGCAGCTAGCTGTTTCAGAGAGGGGGTTGGCATAGCAAGTTACGTTCACATCTTCATAAACAACAGTCAGCCTAGGAAGACATATGACTTTAGTGTAAAAATATGTGGTTTTGAACCTCGAAGATGTGCCACTGTAAACTGTTGCTTACCAATCTAGCTAGCTAGGGTATCGCTAGTTGCTAGCTGAACAGTGGCTGGTAGCGATATCGTTAGCTATAGACAGTGTAATGTCAACTTTAGCGTTATGCCGACCTAATCTTCAATTATAATTGTGTCAGATAAATGACTCTTACAATTTTTATTATAATCGCGTTTAGTATTATTATTGTATTCAACACTGCCACTCACCATTAGCCACGTAAACCATCTTCGCTTCTTCCCTGTTGTGTGTATGTAATGCGGATATTTACTAGACGACGCCTGTAATTCTACGTCATTACGCAAGACTACGCAGACACGAAATCTTTAGGGGATGTTCAGCCTAATCATGAGGACAACAGTTTATAGTTGTTCATGTCCCAATGCACTTTTACTCGGGATAATTACAATTTTGTCTGACTGACTGTCATATCATATAAAACGAACAGTCTTGTTCCCATGTGCACCAGCCTCAGTGGGAAATAGCCATCAGGTCACACACCTGAATATCACATGTTCCTTTAGGGCCTAAAGTTTAGGCCTCTGATTATGAAGTTGTTGGTGTTGCTGTCTACGGCAGGCTACTAGAAGACATGAAAGAACCTGGATACCACTGTGCTAGTCTGCTAAAGAGGTGAGCCCTGTAGAAAGGCGCTGAGACATTCAAGCCTGCATTATTATTATGTATTCATTCGGTGAGATGTTTATCAACAGCAGTTCACAGATGTCAATTATTATGGGGTTTCAGAACAACCGATGATGGACTTGAATCCACAACGTTTCTGACTAGTAAGCTATGTTTGCCCTGGTATACCTCTTCCAGACATTTTTCACTCAACCTATCTCTGAGCTGAAAAAGACATAAAAAAAACATGAATTAGATTTTTTTTTTTTTTTTATCTACACAGAAAATTTACAAAAGACATGATATAGCCCACACAAATGATGCACATTATTGAAATATATATCTTATTATAATTTATCTGAAATTATGCCTTATTTTAGGGCTTAAGTGCTTGGACTGTGTTTGCAAAAGCGTAAATAGATGGGTGGTTGATCTCTGTGTTGGATCATATCCCAATTTTAAAAGCATACAAAATTACTCAGGAAAAAAATAAAAACTGCATTCGAAGCTTTTAGTGAGGAAGTCAGTAAGCAAACAGTTCAGCTTGACTAAATCTTTGGAGTTACTCACAAGCTTCTGCAAGCTTCTGAGGGAGAAAAAAAACGATCACTTTCATGAGTTTGGATAGAGGATGAGAGGTGGGTAGTGGGGAGGAGTGGTGGGGAAAATCCAGAGATTCCCTCTTCCTTTCATCTGTACTTTGCATATAATTTAATTGGCTGTGAGCGCAGCCCAGTCCGATCGGCTCTGCACTAAGCTGCTGAAACCCCTGGGTCGGCTCTGTGACAGAGAGATTTTATTCCTCTATTGTTCCCATGCCTCGAGGAGGGGTTTCTCTTGGTGGATTGGGCTCAAAGGCCTTGTACACCCTCACATTTAAACAGTTCTCTTCCCGACTCTTTTTTCAACTTTTGACTTTTGCCCCCTTTTTTTTGTCTCTTGACAAGTCACTCCATATTGGCCGAGTGGCCATTTTTAATTGCATCGGGTCCAGATACTGTTGCTGTTTACATAGTGGCAGCAATCTGTTCCTCTATGGTAAGCTGATTTGCACAGAGAAGTTTCTGGGAGGGGCTGTATAACTGGCATTCTAAATGACATGTTATTGTGGCTCATGATTTGTTTCACAAATGTTTCACACAATCAATAGAAATGATTAGTTTATTCTTCAAAACAACACTACAATTATTAAAGGAAATAAAGCTTTGGTGAAGATCTTAGGTCAGTGCCCTTTATGTCTTTACACAGCCTGTCCTTTGTAAAGACATATAATATCAAATCTTTAGTTTTTAAACACCCTTGCTCTGCATCCAATTGTCCTAATGCAAATGCTATCTGTACAATTTTCATGAGGGCAAGACCTTGTTGTTGCTCTTGCTCACTGAAGACACTGTGGTCTCTGCCTCTGATGCCTCTGCCTCTGATGCCCATGGGTTTCTTCCACAGAGCAAGAAAGACACAGCACAGTCTCTGAACTGCAAAGATGGGAGAGGATAGACAATAGCAAATCAAATCTTGTGACAGAGCAGGGTTATTGAAGTGCAGACAATATACTTGAATGCTGGAAGCAAACCCAAACATCACTTGTTTGATTAAATAACATTAAAGTAAGCCTCTGAGCAATGCATTTTATTTGATACTCTTTTCTCTTGCTCCATCTTACCTGTCTGTTCATAAAGATGTATATGATGGGGTTAAATACAGTACTGCTCTTGGCCAGGTACATGGGCACAGTGGCAATCACTGGGTCGATGTACAAGCTGGGGGAAATGATAACAGAAAGGGCAAAGGATGCATAAGGTAGCCAGGTGACCAGGAAAGCTAGCACCATGACGACCACCATACGAGCAACTTGCATCTCTGCTCTTGCAGTGCTTCCCCCTTCTGACATCTGGAGTTTAGCCACCTGTTTGAGGAAAGAACATTCTTTATTGTTTCACACACAGGTCCCAAGCTATTTGATAAGTTCACTTAGGTGAATGATTTATTTAATATTAGAAACCAATCTAATTGTTAATTTCTCTCAATACAATTTTCCATTGTATGCAGGTTGCGTATACTTGAGAGAGATACATGTAGGCATTGAGCTGCCTTGCAGCTGATGTTTCTGTCTGAAAATCTACCTGTCGGAGTGTCCACAGAAGCCGTGTGTAAGACACCATAATGACGGAGAAAGGTATGGCGAAACAAAGAAGGAAGTAGCACACTATGTAAGACATGTTTCCTGCATCTCTGCTATACCAGTCTGGGGCGCAGGACGTCAGAACCCCTTCAAGCTCATAGCTGCCCCACCCAAAGAGTGGCGGGGTGTTCCAAACAAACGACCACACCCAGGAGAAGACCACACCGACCACTGCATGTCTGGTCTGGAACGTGACTGTCCCTAATGGTCGGCACACCACCATGTAGCGGTCCACAGCAATTACTGCGACCGAACACAGGCCAGCAATACCTGTGAGAGAATAACACAGGTGCTTAGGGTGGCTCTTACTTGTTGTATGTTGATAATCATAACATTGACTATTATTTCTACTGTGACGAGGAGACAAAAATATGTCACGGAACACTTGTGCACCCTTAAAATATAGTTACACCTGATGCCGTCTAATATGCTACAACTCCCATGGAGGGCACTTATTTGGACACATTGGTAAATCATGAAAGATAATCAACATTTCCATCCAAACAATACAGAGAGGTATAGTAACGCAAGAGAAAGGTAAAGTCAAGCACTCAAGTGACTCACCAAAGAAAGCCACAGCAAATCCCTCCAGCACACATCCAACTCTTCCCAAGCTGAAGTAGCCCATGGCGTTGGTGACCATCGTGGGCAGTCCCCCAAAGAGGGCGCAGCCCAGGTCTGCCACTGCCAGGTTCACCAGGGCATAGTTCAGAGGCTGACGCAGCTGCCTGTGGCGTAGTGTCACCACAATCACGGTGATGTTCAAGATGACGCCTGTGACGGAGAAGACGCCGATGATGGCAGCCAAAAAGGTGTAGCCCGAACGTGACAGGATGTGGTCATTCACGTTCACCGACCCCTGAAGCGTAATTTCCGGCGGGACACTGACAGTGAGGTTTACTTGTTCCATGTTTGCCAACAGGAGCTCATATATTACACACGCACTGATCGCCACAGTCTCTCACCAGGAAGAGGTGCAGTCTCAGCACCCAAGAGCACTCAGTCCCCTTGCAGTGGTCCTCCTTATGTTGAAGAGTGTGCGACCTCTTCTTCTGACGGCTCAGCCGAGTGTGGCCCAATTGATTATGCGACATAAGTCTGGTGAAAATCCCTAGATCCGGATTATACTGAAAATAATTCTTCTGGCTAATTTTCTCTGATGGCACTCTTCTTGATTGCCAAATCAGGGTCTTCTAGTTGGCAGAGGGTCTTTGCTTTCCAAAGTGCAATGATGACCTGAAGTAGCCTAGTTTGCACTACACTGTGCTCTCCTGATTTTTACTCAGCAAACTTTTGTCCTGTGACAAATTGAGTTGTCAGAAGCGTTCCCAGACTACAATAACTCTCTTCCGATCAATCTGGTACATTTTCACTCACAAGGCAGAATTACATTATCTAAAAATCTTCAACCTTTCTTTAAAAGTCTCCACTGCATCCTTGACCTTACGGGAAGTGGAGAGTAAGGATATTGTTGGATCAATGGCTTAATCAAAGAGCAAAACCTCAGAGGTGATTAAAGCTGCAGAGCATTGGCAGATCAGGCTTTCATCTCCAGGGATGAGATGTTGCCAAATGTTGTTTCCCTACCAATCACATCACCACGCTATGTTGCCTCTTTTCAGTAGCGTATGAATTCATTCAGGGCCTTTATTTAGAATCAACAGTTTACAAATGGAGGTTCTACAACCATGGGATGAGATGGGGCGTTATATGTGGGTCAGATTTCACAGTGACAGCGACATAGTTTAAGACATTGAAAAACCAACTGGTAAGCAGACTATGTAATTTAAATCCCAAAGTCTAATGCTTTGCCCCTTAATAGGGATTACAGGACCACCTCAATATTAATCACAAATAGCATGATCCTGAGCAGAAGCCAAAGGTTATTTCGGGAAGTGTGTGTGTGTGTGTGTGTGTGTGTGCGAGAATAGTAGAGTCATAGCAGGTCATATGTGTGTTGAGTTGGAAGGTCATATGTGTGTTGACCTTCTGGTTATTCTGTGTAGGCTGAAGGCTACTTCACAGCTTGTCCTGACCTGTCTCAACTCAAGTCCAACTTATGCCAGGTAACAGACAGCATTTAGCATCACTAGCATACATTTTAACATGTATTTCATTCTGAATGTCATGTATTAGTTTAGCATCTTATTAAAACAAAACAAACAAACAAAAAATGTTTACCCACTATACCGATAGAACAGATGGTGTCTGTTGTAAATGCACAAACCCATTCCAGACATAGTCTGAGCCTGACATGGACAACAAGCTCTGTAAAACATAAATCATGTACAGGAAGACACACACACATACACATAGGCTACATGTAATTCTACCAAACTGCATAAATTATTGAATGGGTTACAGAGTCTATATTTGGAGCTGGGTTTGCATTTACAATCCAGCCTAGTATCAAAACTGACAATATCGGTAAGTTTAAAAAAAACAAAAGTCTGACCGCATGAGTGGACAAGGTTGTAAGAGGGGTAATTTGCATGTCAAAAGAAGAAAGATTTTTTTTATATAATAAGGTTATAAGAGGGAATAGCCAATGTTGTCTGGTGCTGGGCGATCAGTGAACATGTTTTCACTCGAAATGTTGATGTTGTGAGATATGTCCAGATTAATCACATGGACCCATCTCCACTGAAATGGTCAGCTAGATAATATATTTAAGACCTGCTCTTCTCTCCCTCTTGCGGACTCTCCCAGTCCCACTTTGAATCCTTTATTTAGATTAGCGCATAATAAAATTATAACAGAATGGGCAGAGAGAGTATAGGAGCGAGAGGTGGAATAGGATTTAGCCACTTAGCCATTGATGTTTGAAAATTAAATCATCTTGGTCAACATCTTGAGAGCACAAAATATTGTACTGACTTATGAGGGTCCAGACAGAGGCTTAAGAACAGTGACTGTCCACTAGATGACAGTAGTTGGTCATAGTTGTGACTATTTCAAGAGCTGGCACACCATCAAGTTATTTCCCTGTTCTTTCACATTTGACATGGGCAGGATTGACAAACTCCGAGGCTTGACCACAGAGGTAAGCAGATGTTTTTTTATACTCTGTTGTATGCAGCTTCTACGTTTCATCACAGTTAGCTGAAGTATTCAATATGTTTTGCTGCACGGTGGTAGCCATTCAGCCAGACAGACTGACCAGATTTTGTTCAATGTGTTAATCAACAGTTAATGGATCCATGTTCGACACACACACACACACACACACACACACACACACACACACACACACACAAACACACAGGCTCCTGGTCACAGCCCGCTGGCTTTGTCCTTTCCCCCAGGTTGTGGTTTCTCCAGGTGTAATTGACGGCAACCAACCCAATTAGGTGCACTGATGCACAGGTCACCTTTTGCTTTTAAATTGTCTGGAGCTCCTCCACGCACAGAGAGACAGACACACACACACACACACACACACACACACACACACACACACACACACACACACACACGCACGCACACACGCACACACACACACACGCACAAATATGTAGCATCAATGACGGCCACTGAGTGGTATACGTTTCAGGACCCTGAGTAGCGCCAACAGTTGACCAGAAGACCTCTGTGGTAGTTGGGGGCCATGAGTCAGATACATTGATTGTGAGCCTATAATGCCTCTTCACGGAAGTGCTTAGTCAAGTCAACACCAGCAAACTTTGAAAACAGTAACTCCACACTTTTCCATACTTTAAATACTTACTGCAAACTGCACTCTTCCTCCAGAAAGGTATTTCAAGTTCACTGGGAGTCACATACATACTTGATTTAGTGCTAAAATCAGTGCTTGAGTGTGTGAGAGGCAGAGAGACAAGAGAGAGAAACCAAGAGAGAGAGGAGAGAGGGAAAGAGAAAGAGAGAGAGAGAGAGAGAGAGAAAGAGCGAAATGGAAGGACATGTTTGTGTTTTTGACAGATAGCAGTTGTTGTTCTTTGCTTACAGCTTGCAGGCAGCGGAGAGAGGCCTGGGGGGTTAGCACTGGGAGGGGATTCTTTTGTCTGGGCCAGATTGCACTTGCCTCTGCGTTTAAGCAGCTTTTCCTCCGCGGGTGCAGAGGGACGCTGACAGGGTCTCCTCAAACCTGGACGCCGTTCAGCCCGCCGCCGCCGCTCACAAGTCCTGACACAGCTGGCTCGAGCCCTCTGCTCCATCCTGGGCCTTAATGATAGAGGGATCTGGCTGGAGGATAGAAGTACTTTCTTCACATCATCTCCTCTCTCCTTTCTCTCTTACTGTCATTCGGTTTTACTGTCACTCTTTCTCTCTCTCTCTCTCTCTCTCTCATGGGTGGAGGTTTGGTGGTAGAACTCTTCTGAATATTTCACTTTTCAGTGAACATGTGAGCTACAGTCACCACAAGAGAATCTGTGATCTGGGAAATTAGTGTTGATCTTTAATTTTCAGACACATAATAGAACTAATACTAATAACGAGGATCAGCATTAAGCTCTGCATCATGCTATTGTGATATCGAATTAGCTTCATACATCTCAACACATGATGAAGTCTGACACTAATTTGATATACCACCTATGACCTACTGCTGTGTCTTCACATGAAAACATGTGCTTTTCACCGTGCATTTGTAGCAAAATGTCCAATCTTTTTCTGCCAGACCATTCTGTATATATATATATATATATATATATATATATATTTATTTATTAAAAAAAACGTTCCTCTTCTTCACAGCTTGTGTCAACATGAAAACTGCCAGAGCCCCCGACATCATAGGCAGGTTGTTATTGCAATTCTTTCATGGCCCTGGGCACTCTCAGATAACTCCAGATATCAAACCTGTCCGTGCGCTGCTTGGTGACACATGCTGAATGCTGGCGACTCGCGAGCAGAATGACTGCTGTCTAATAAGAAGGACTTAGCACATCTCCTCTCTGCCCTCTCCCTTTTTAATATCCTGTTACATGGAGCATTCGTGGGGCTCTCCAGGCAAACAGAATGCCTTTGAAGAGCAGGTTTTCAACATTTTTAATAAGGGGCGCCAAACCGCAGCAAATGAAAGCAAACTGGCAGATAAAAGCAGATTACATATCGGAAAATGAGCTGATAAGTTATGAAAGGCAGAGGGGAAGAGCTTGGAACACCTTCTGTGAATGTGGCGGAGCCTCACCTTTTCTATTAAGTGAAGAGGCAGGAAAACATGAAGTTAGCAGAACAAGGTGCTTTGGGCAGAACGAATCAATACTCGAATGTAAAACACGTCAGACTGCTGTAACAACAGTCTCCACATAATGCTTTTTTTGCCTCGTTGGCCTTTGTGTCTCTTCAAATTCCTTTGTGTCTTTTAATTCAATTTCAGAACTTAATTCACCTCCATTTTAAATACAGTGTCTTTGTCCTCCGTGTGTTTTTTGTTCCAAAACTCAATAGCATGAATATTCTTTTGAAAAATCAATAGACATAAGCATTATGAAAATCACAACAGACATTTCGGGGTGGGGTAGGGGGGGGGGGTGCTTTCTCTTTTGCACTCGGTGCAAAGAACCAAGTGATTGCAAGGGAACATTAATAATTAAATAAATGAGTATGTCCAAGGACAACCGCAAAGTCAGTGAGCCCAAGCCTTGGGCCATTCCTTGCCCTTTCATTCCTCTCCCGGCTGATAATTCCCCTGAGAATCATGGGTCTTCAGGCTGGAAAGAATTCCTGGGAAATGGATTACGGCATGTGATGTTTTTGATTGATAAAAGGGGTAGATTAGGATTACAATCCCATCTCCCAAGGGTGTTTGTGTTTCAGAGTGGAGTCTCTACTCTCCACATTCATCTTGGGTAGACAGGGTGATGTGATCCTATCTGTTTGTACATTAACGGCCAAGATAGCTGTTACATTTTGTACATACAAATGTTATATTTGTTTGTAGGTGTTTAGCTTGCCTCATCAACAGCTTTGTCTCTTGCACACTCAAGTCAATGCCTATAGACCTTGAATCTAAAAAGAGAAAAGACTGTGGAGTCCCTGACACTAGGAGTATACTGTAACACACTCAGATCAGAAAGCGATACACCCAATGCTCTGTGACTTCAAGGGCAGGAGAGGTCCACTAAGTGTCTGCTGAGTATAAAAGCTCATCTTTTTTGCACAACTGAACCTTACTGCTGCTTTCTCTGTAAATCATGCACCTTTCTATGTGTGTTGTAAGTGTTGTTACTCCCTCTTATGTGTGTGCCTTTTTGGCATCTTGTGATGTTGTGTCATTATTGTGAGTTACATGTGAGCATACCAAAGCACATTCCTATCAACTGTATTATTGTTGAAATAGCTGTAATAAACTTGAACTTGAAGTTATTACCGACATTCAGGCTTTATTCAGAGAGAAATATTGAAGTGTTTTTCGAAACCAGAGAGCACAAAGTTGTCAATTTTCCTTGATTTGTTTTCAGCTTAAGAGAATTTAGAATTGTGAACCACTACCAATAAATAAGTTTTGCCTAGCTGGACTAACTGAAATATTAGAAGATAATATTCAAATGAAGCAACTGGGTTGTGCAAGATTGGGCTTGTTTCATTGTAGCTCTTGCGTAACAAATTAAGGCCCACCTTGCTGGAATGATGATTAATTCGAGGGATGTAATGAAATGTCAGTAATGCATTGTGGGTGATTAATGCCGTCTTATGTATCTGGGGAAGTGGTTTGGGCTCCGCCCTCACGGGCAAATAGGAAACACAGTCACACACACACACACACACACACACACACACACACACACACACACACACACACACACACACACACACACACACACCATGATATGTCCCAAAAAATGTACTTTGAGATTTTAACCATCTGACAAGGGGGAACCGAAAGATGAGCCTCATCTCCTGTCTGTGTTCAACTTAGCGTGCCTGATGTACAAAAGTCTTGTTTGCAATCTCTTTCTGCCTCTGTCTGATGCCCCTTTCATTTCAACTGTACTGTCAGGAATTCATGCACTTACTTTCCATTCACTTATATTCTTCATTGTGTCTGCATATCTGAGACGTGCAATGCATGAAGCTACAGTATATTAGCTAGCTAAGACAACAACATCTTCTACCTCTTTCTTTTCCTCTTCCCAAAAACTGTACACTCTCAGGCCTGCTCTTTGGCTCCTCCTCCCATTTCTGGGGCCGCTATTTTTGGATAGGACAGTGTTAATTATGCATGTTGTCATAGTGCTTTTAGTATGGCTGCCAGTCTTTTGGGGGGAATGAAAAGGAGATTTTCAAGACTGGATCTCTCTCTCTCTCTCTCTCTCTCTGTCTTTCTCTCCCTCTCTCTCTCTGTGTGTGTGTGTGTGAGAGAGTGATGTTTGGGTTTTGACTGGGATCTGTTTCAGTCATTTGCTCAGCAGCTGAGCTTCAGTAATCTGGTGAAGGAAAGATAATATTGGGACTTGACCTCTGACCCCTGCCACTCACTCACCCAACACTCACCCATCTATATCTAAGCACATCACATAGCCATTCCCATATCTTTATATATATATATATATACAGTATATATATTTTTTTTTCCCAAAAAAGCTGAAAATATGGGCATTAAGAATTAGGTAAAACATCTCTGGAGAGTCAGCGCACTACTCAGTGAAGTTAGCTAAGTGGGTGTGTGCTGCAATCTGTCCCATTTAATCATTTACTGTCCACTCCCAAGCCACACTAGATCCTGAATAATACAGATATATACGCTCTCTCTGAAGAAGTTCTCCCAGCGATGCAGTTGAGGACTTCAGACCTCAAAGTCACCAAGCCCTGATGAGTATCTCCATATCAGCAATCACATCTTTTTAAAATAACGTTTATCACACTTATCTCTGAGTATATTTCAGTACAGTACAAAATGATAGGAGAATATACTCAGAGAGAATTCAACTGATGGTTAATTTCTTGAATTATCACATTATAATGACTCATTCAAATGATCACTCTGATTTTGTGCATACATTCTGCACTGGTTGTGTTCTCCTCACCTCACATCACTGCGCTGAGCTGGTAGGTCCACAGACATCTATAGTGCATGAGCTCACAGGAGAAAAAGCCATTATGCCCCTGAGGATAAATATAAATTGACTTTAAAAACTAATAACAAGGTCTAATCAAGATGACTGGACTGATAGCGTGTTTCCATCAGGAGCCCTATTATCCCACAAGACATTAATATAATTCCATGAAAATATACTTGTGCCCTTAGGTTACACATCCTCAAGATGGAGCCATGTTTTGCCATCAAGGGAAAGGTAGAATACGTCTCGTAGTGATGACCAATATGTCAACTTTCTATCACCGGGAGCAAGAAACCTGGAAAAGCTTCTTTAACTTTTCTCATTTGAAATTGAATTGCTTTTAAAAAAAAAACAAAAAGAAAAACATGAAACTCGAACTGTTTTCAGTGTTTAGACACCATGTGTAGACTGGACATTTTTGACCACCCCAGGCCCATGCAGGCCAGCATCCAGTAAGCACTGAAGCTGGATAATATACAGGATAATGAAAGATATGTGTCACATTGAACATCCTCTGTGTGAGAGGCAGAGGCAGAGGTGAATTCAACACGGTCACCCATGTAATGGCATCCAATGTACAAATGTGGAGGCTACACCTTGCCAGTTATAAATGCTACTCTTGATCTGATCAGCAGATCAGTGATCGAGGCTGTAGGCAATTATATGCTTGTAATTTCATTAGCTGTTGAAAACCAGAAATATATTGAATAATTTCATGCCACAATTAAGTCCATAAACTCTGTTGTTAAAGAGTTGCATCACACTGCTGCTGCCTCCTAGCGCTAAACTGAGTAACACCATCTCACTTATTTCCCTTTCAGATTAAATTCAGATTAAATTCAGTTTAATTGTTTGTCTCCCCACAGTCTCTCAGATCTCGATGCTTTTCATCATGATAATGATCAGCCTATATTATGGCCCAACAAACCTCTTCTCTCTCACTCTCTCTCTCTCCCTCACCCCACCGATCTCTCTTTCGTTTGCCATATATTTGGTACTCTTTCAAAGGTCTTTGCGTCTTCTTCATTTCTTTATTGGCTGTCTGTTTCATACACTAACCGTGTTTTGCTCTCTCTCTCTTTCTCTCTCTCTCTATCTCTCTCTCTCTCTCTCCCCCCAGCTCTTGTTGTTGACCTGTCTGCCTGCCTGGATGCCCGCTGCTCTCCCTCTTTAATCTCTCTTATCTCTCTGTGCTCAGCTGCCTCTCAGTCTTTTCCTCATTCTCTCTTCCCTTCTTTTTCTTCTCCTCCCTTACAAGCTCTCTTTGCCCCCTCACTATCTTCCTAACATCCACCTCATCCTATCTCCCACCCCATCCACTACTCTTCACCCTCTTCTCTGCCCTCCATCTCTCCCTCACTTCACTCCCCCTCTCTCTCTCTCTCTCTCTCTCGTTTTTTTTGTTGTTTTGATGTATGACCTCATTACTCTGCTAATAATCAGTTCATCCTTCAGAAAGACGCACAGCTGTGTAACAGACATCATCAGTGCTCCTCCACAGCCAGTATTAGGCTTATCATTCAAACGCTTGCACAAGTGGCTTATGTATGCTTTCTCCCCTCTAATAAGCCATCTATCTGCAGTGAATACACCAATGTTGGACCGGTGCCCTGTCTGGGCACTGCTTTTATGATGAAGTACTTTTTGAGGAGGCATGAGAGTTGTTGCTTAACAACTGTTGTTAAAAGTCTGAGAAGATTATGAGTCTGCTTTATTTTTACTGCCCCGTTTTATGTCGGTTTTTCGACATAAAGATTTAACTCTCAAAGATGATCTGCTATTGCACAGATGCTGGGGGACATTTTCATGCAGCACAAATGTGTGGTGTATTATAATTTTGCTTCATAAAAGAGTTTGTGTGAGTTGTGTTGGAAAAAACGATTGGTGTATAATTGCCTTAAACTGCAATTAAGTCCAGTAATATGCGTTCCATTGAGTCTATTCTTGCAATGACAGATTAATCTTTATGGTCTCATCAAAGACTTCAAACAAGATCCTCTTCTCTCATCCTCACTCCAGACCATCTCCTCTCCCTTCTCACCCTCCTCTCCTCCCTCCTCTTCCTTTTCATCCCTCCTCTCCTCTCTCCTCTTTCTTTTTACCCCTCCTCTCCTTCTCAAGTTCACCCTTCTGTCCTGTCACCTCCACCTCTATGCTTCCATCTGTGCTTTCTTCTCCTCCTCAGTCTTTATTAGCCTTGTGACATGAAGGTCCACAGATCATTTTCATCACACTGTAGAACAAATTATTCTTGCCTATACATATTTCTGTCTGGACATTGGCCCACTGAACTGTGTAGGCTACATTGCTGTTGAATGCGGAGCTCACCAGTAATTGATATGGATTGGGAGTAAACAGGATTTGCTCAGTGACAATTACAAAGGTATTCAAGCCCTGATGGGTGTGTGGCCCTGTTTGTAATTCACAGTTCATCCACTGCACATTAACTCAGAATTGGTCCCATCCCTTGAAGCTTAAGCAAGCCCTGGATTTGCACAGGCCCCGAGACAGTATACAGCAGTCCAGCTTTTGATTGCATTGTTATTGCCAAGTACCAGCAAACACCTGCTTCAATTTATCTTCATACCATGTCATCATACTGACCACTGACGGGGGCCTTTTAAATGCTGTTTTGCTAAATAATTCATTGGGTATTTATTTCTTCTTTCCGTTTGGTGCATTCTCATTCCTGAAGGCACAGTGTCTCATCATTAATTAAATTAAGGGGGATATATTTGGAGACAGGTGCACTCCACAAATGAGGGAACCAGGCATGATTTATTAAACAGTTCTGCATTCTTCTGCTCTAATGGGATCGCGGCCGTCAAGGCCCATTTGGATCAGGGGAGACGCATCCGGGCCTGGACACATCCCCAGCGTACTTGGCCAATCCTTTGATCCGAATGCTCTGTGTCTCTGTGAACTAAGAGGACTTACACAAGACCACATAGTAAGATGGACACCTCTGTATAAACCTCCTGTGCCATCACTCTCTCTTCTTTCTACTTACACTTTTGTTTACCAACCACTAACCTTTACTCTACCTTCAAGATGCTATATGTGTCTGTTGATGATAATGATCATTTTCGATTGACATGCCTTATTGTGTATATGAAGAGTGTGGTTACAAAACGCTATATCCGTATAAATGTTTACATTTCGTTGTTCAAGTAATTTCATTCATAATTGGGAATTGTTATTTGATTTATCTTTACTCAATCAAAACAACACAACTGTAACTGTGATTGTACTGATATTATCTGAAATACGCAATAAAACAAAATAACGTGACTTATTGCTTTTAAAAATGGGATTATTGGGACCAAACTCCATATATAATCCATGTATATTCTAGCAGGCGTGTGATAACTGACAGTATACATAAGAGTTATTAATTTCTCAATCAGTCCTTGACTGGAGTTCTAATGCAGTTGTGACCTTGTCTTTAATGAGGTGAAGTGCATTGTCTGTGGTGGTTTGCCTTGTGGTCATATTAAAGAATAGATTAGGCACATGAAGGTCTTGTCCTTTGCTGGATGTTTCCTTCTTTAAAAATAGCTTAAGGCATGAAATGTTCATGTATCATTTTTCATAAGTACACTATTCTTACAAACCTCCACACCGCGTTTCCTCGTTCTTCTCAACAAACCTCTTAAAACGAGTAAACCTTAAAAATAAAAAAAGGGAATGTTTTTAGATATAATATATTGACTCAAGGATTTTTAAATATGATGTTGTGGTTTTGTTCTAAACTATATGACGAACCAGGACTCAGTATGACATCCTTTGGACAGGCGTACACTGACAGATCCACCTGAGAGTCCAACTGCTACTTTGGGCGAGATCTCCATGCCTTTGATCTCTAAAATGGAGAGTGTAAGACCGGCATCTATGTCAGCTATGCATCTTTGGAGATGCCACTTAGAAGGCCCCAAAGGAATATGTCATTTCGTGGATTCAGGGGCCCTTTGTTGTAATATGTCAGATCTGCCACAATTACTTCCGATGAATTCTCTGTGTAGTGGGGCACTCAACACAAAGGATACCTTTCCAATATAGGGAGGGTGAGTCAGAGACAAAGACACATAGAGGGCGAGGACATGGAGGGAAAGTCTAAGTGGGTATGATATTTATTTAGATGATGGGTCCTCTCTCATTTGACAATGCCTAGTAGAGGTGGACAGCTCCAGGAAAAGACAAGGTGGTCTGGAACAGTGTGGTCAAAACCAACCTTTCGCTCAGTCAGACTGTAACTTTGGGAATTTCCTGTGCTGTGTTCTTTAAGTCACGTGCATTTACATACAGGTTTCCTATACGCTCTCTATTCCCCTTCTTACCCTGTGTGCCTCTATGACTGTCATGAATTCACTGCATAATAATTACGGTCTGCTCAGAGGCTGAGAGAGCCGCTTTGACACAGTATGAAAATGCCACACTTCCAATTACAGGGGCCTGCTGTTAAGTGCTTGTTACCTTGAATAAATGTGGCTTGGCTTGCCATGAGTGACTCCTCACATATCTGGAAGACTTGTCCCGACTCCCTTTGATGAGGGAAGTGAAATAACAAGCCCCAATCCAATTAACCTCTCCGATGATAGTCCAGACCAGTACACTCATTTTAGATTGTCACCGCAGCGTATAACTGACACATGGGTGTTTCACAACTGTATATACAGCATATTTAATCACTGTCAGTCATCTGTGCCGAAAATCCCAATGCCATCGTTTAATCATTAGGAGTCAATAACATAAACACGTCAGTAGTAGCCTACTTGTGCATCAATTTTACTTCATCAAAAATACCATTTGTTTTTGGGTCATTTCGGTGTGTAGAAACAAACGAAAAGGGCAAAACACTGCGTAAAATATATTTCCGCTGTGTGACTTCGATACCTGAGGGAGATGGGTAATGCCGCGCGCTGACTTGGTCGACTTGACAATCCATTTTCCACACCACACGCTCGCCATCAGGCAGAGTGAGATAAGAACAAAGCTCTCAAGAAAGGTCTCGAGAGTGGGCAGGTAGCAGCGCGCCTGTTTCAAGAAATAAACGCCTCACAAATCCGTCCAGTCCACTGTCATTAGAAGTAAAGCTTCTGAAATGATTCAGGTTTCTTTCCACTATAATGTTGATAAGCGTGGCGACAATTTATTTTTGGCGGCTACAAAATATTTTCTGTGGATGTTTTAAAAAAGTTAAGTCCTACAATACGATGATTTACTAATTTGGATGTTTGAATACAATCGCAGAGTAATAGTTTTCCCTTTTATTTATGACCGCATAACGTTTTAACCAATCATGTAGCCTATTATTCACGTTTGCAGTCCCATTAAACTCAATTACGCTCATGAATGTATCGTTAGATAAGGTACTAAAATCCATTAGGGATCAGCAGCAGCATGATGAGTTTATTAAAATTACTAGCCTATAGCCTGCTACCATTGGTGGATAAATTTAAATGGTTCTGTATACACCACTCTCAACGTTGCTGCACTAAACAAAATTTGGGCAATAACGCACGCAGATTCTAAGCTTTCTACTGATAAATTAGGTCAATGCTGTGCTGGTGCCGCACAGTGAAGCCAGGTATTGTCATCTCCATACCCCCATTCATGCATTTCCGAGGAATTTAGATAGAAACGGGATGAATAAATAATGAATTAGCCCACCAACCACAGCCAACTTGCATCGACTTGGCTAGCCTGCAAAAAGCAGTTCAGTCCTAAGTCGACGAGCCCTTTTTTAAGGGAAATATCCACAAAACACAAGTTGTCCTATTTGCGAGGTGTAGTGAGAATAAAGGATGACATTTAAAGTTACTGACAAACAAAAGTCGTTCCTTCATTTTAAACCATGCGCGTTTAACGTCTGTACTAACTCTGAATAACAGTAGATATTCAGCAGATATAAATCTGCTATTCCTGGCAAAATCACTACGTTTACACAAGGGAAAGGAAAGTGAGCGACTTATCACCGCAGTTCTCCCGCGCAATGTAACCCAATCCATCATGCGGCTATGAGCGCGCTCGCCCGCGTGCATAGGTCCACGCGATGCTATAAAGCAGTGCCTGGTTTGACATCTTTCCAGCGAAGTGCTTCTCATGGCACCGACCAGAGACTGAGATAACCTTACTCTTGATTATAGGTCACCGCTTTTACTCTGTCGCAAACCGTTTGTTCCTCCTTTCGCTCTTTCGCCTCTTCCTGCCTCCCGTCAGCACTTTTGCAGTAATTCTTGTCTCAGTTAGCCGAGGGCAGTGCGTGACTTGACAGAGGGAAGCCGAAAGGGAAGTGTTGGAAGTGTAATCACTTAAGAGGAGAGCGTGTCAGCTATTTGCCTGGTCCGGAGCAGCTATGTCGTAATTATAACCACACCATTAACAGCAGCAGCATCCCCAATCCTCAAACCATCCACACAGGAGTGGGATTCGTCGCATCAACTGAAAGGCGTGCTCTCTTTTTCGCGCAGTATACCTCTTGTATGATCTCTCTCGTACGCTATCTGGAAGCGCAAGGGCAGGTCGCTGGAGCAGGAGGTCAACCCCGACGTTCGCTCGGACTCTACTCACTGCGGGGGTTGCGATAGAGCTGGCAGCCAGGTGGATACATTTTTTTTCGCTTCATTCGCCGGGAGGGAACGACTCCTTCGCTGGGCAGTTCCAACACATCTCCGGAGCAAAATTCGGAGATAAAACTCGGACGCACCGGCTTTCGGAGTTCCTACAGTGCCGGTGGTGCTGCACCTATTTTTTTGATCATGATAACAAATGAAAAGCTGTTGTAAGAGTTATGCTCTTTGAGCTTAATTGCTGTCTTTCGTGCAGTGAGGTGTAGCACTCTGTAACAGTAAAGTCAAGTCGTCGTGGAAGGATGAAGACGTTACTACTGTGGCTAACACTTGGGACCGCGGTTGCCAACGTGGTCGGGTCCCACCAAGGGATACCCCCATCTGTGTAAGTGCTAAATCTAAATGTATGACATAGTATGTTTGGACTAGTGTAGGCTATAACTGTAGTTGCCTAAATTAAATGTGTATATCTATGACAATCCTTTTACATCATGGACGAGGAAAATCAGAGACTGTGACTGAGAGAGTGCAAAAGTTTTCTGTTGTGTGCCTACGAGGCAGAGGATGTAATTTTCTCGCGAGTTTATCCATCTGCTGAAGATATATCGATTTTATTATTTCATTGTGAAGCAGTGGTTGTATTAGTATTAGCAGTGAAAACATACATTTTTTTTACCTATACTTGCATACATTATTGCCTATACTACAGTCAAAGCAAACAGCAGCAATGCTTAATGCTGATTTCATTAAACTAAACTATGTCACTTGGATTTCTAATATTGCAAACAATATGACTAGTTTTGGAAATCTTTTGCATACTGTATTTATGTTACCAAAAGACATTCATTTGAAGGTAAACTTTAAACACAGAGTACACTGTATAACCTTCATGAATGTAATGCCAATGAATATTATACAAACTCTCTCTCTCTCTCTCTCTCTCTCTCTCTCTCTTCCAACTCTTACCCTCTATCTCTTTGCCTTATCATTCTCTAGTGTAAAGCTATGGGCCTCTGCATTTGGAGGAGAGATTAAGTCCATCTCAGCAAAGTACTCAGGCTCTCAGCTTCTGCAGAAGGTAGGTCCTCTCTCCACCAGAGTTCCAAATCCATTCCTTGCAGAGGAGAGCAGTTTAGGGCTAAGCCCCCTGTTCATTCTGGCAAGGTGGTGGTGGGATGTGCCTCTGTTTTGCTGTCTATAGGATCATCATGTGAAGGATTGGCTTGGCTGGCAGGTTTGCCTAGTCGCTCAGATGTGGTATAAGACCAAGCCTGGACATTTTCAAAGTGTACTGCCTCTGTGTTTGCAAGGCTGCTTCAGTGAAGTGGCTGCAGCTGAAGCACTTCTGTTTCAGTGGGGAGTCGCTGCTGGAGTTAGCCATTTTGGCCCCAGGCTTGACAGAGTGACAACTTCATTTTTAAAGACGTCTTTACAGTACATCGGGAACTCCCGCAGAGCAGTTGACTGAGGCTTAGGGTGCTGTGATATTTTAAAGTTGTCGTCAGTTGTCACCCGATGATAAGGTGACATGGTTGTGCTGTTCACGGACACACACACACACACACACACACACACACACACACACACACACACACACACACACACACACACACGCACAGTGTAAAGCAAAGATCGAGCTCTACTGTCTCTACTATCATCAGACTCACTCCCTGAGCTGAGATAGATAGAGGTGGATGGGTACTAGGCTTACAGATAGATAGATAGATAGATTGATACTTTATTGATCCCCAAGGGGAAATTCAAGACAGGCATATCAGACTGAAAGTCAAAGTTTATTGATCAGGGGAAAGAGTTCATAAATGTGAAAATAAACATGCACATGTTTGAATGTGGCTTGATGATCTTGATGATCTTGAAGTCTGGTAATAGTGACAGGAGAAATGGGGGAGAGGTGTATATTGATTTCTTATGGTGTGATCCTGGCGCCCATCATGCAATATATCATAGCCAGGAAGAATAGCTTCTTTCTCTTCCCTCCTAACATTGCCTCACACATTAAGTGACCATGTGTCTGTTTCTAGACTTTAATTGCCCTGGCCTCCACAAAAGTGTGCAACAAAATTGGTGCCAAGTTATGTAATTCAAATGAGGGGCAAGGGGGTGAACCGTTCAGGGAACAGACAGTGGACCTGTCCACTAAAATGTGCTCTCTTTAGTCGGGCTGCACAAGACATGTGGATTAACACAGTAATACAAGGGTACACTCACTCACACAGATATTCGCATCCAAACATTGCCACTACACGCACTAAATCAATGTCAAAGGCATTCTCATGTAGCAAATCCATGTCTTTTTTGTTTTGTTTTTTGCTCATATTCATGCGTGCACGCTCCTGTGCGCATGCTTGCACACAGACACAAGCACACAGCAGCACACACACACACACACACACACACACACACACAGGGACGCATGCATGCAGGCATTCATACCGCTGTCATGTTCCCCAACTCTCAACACCCACACACGCAGTGTCCACTGCCACTCTGTAGCTGTTCAGATGTGCTCTATTTTACCAGCGGGAACGAGGGATGCAAAAGTGAACGCCGTGATCTCCCTTCAACGGTGCTCTTTTCGACTGCCTGTCACGGCACGGCAGGCAGTGCAGAAACAAGGTCAATGCAAATCTCACTTACAGTGCTTTGCGAGCAGGTGACTAAGTGAAAACAGAGGCAGCGCTGGTGGAGACCAAGCCAGTAATGCAGCTAAGGAGGTTTTGTGTGTGTGTGTGTGTGTGTGTGAGTGTGTGAGTGTGCGCGTGCATGTCTGTGCGTGTGTGTGCGTGTTTGTGTGTGTGTGTGTGTGTATGTTGACATAATGGCTGTCACAAGGGATTTTGGAGAGAATGGTCATGGACTATGAGAGTGCATTTTGGTGCTTTGAGGGTTAATCATGTGGCAAGATATTTCGTAGCGGCAGTGTGTGTGTGTGTGTGTGTGTGTGTGTGTGTGTGTGTGTGTGTTTAGATGTGTGTGTGTGTGTGTGTGTGTGTTTAGGTGTGTGTGTATGTGTGTGTGTTTGTGTTTAGGTGTGTGTGTGTGTGTGTGTGTGTGTGTGTGTGTGTGTGTGTGTGAGTGTGTGTGTGTGTGTGTGTGTGTGTGTGAGAGAGAGAGAGAGAGAGAGAGAGAGAGAGAGAGAGAGAGAGAGAGAGAGAGAGAGAGAGAGAGAGAGAGAGAGAGAGAGAGAGTGGTAAGGGGAAGGTTAACAGGATAAGGATCCCTCAGGGAAGGATTATCCTTTGAATGGTTAAAAAAGCTGTGTGAGTGAGCAGACAGTAGAGAAGTGTGCTGTATATGAAAATAATGAAAGTTGAGAGCGAGAGAGTGAGATAGAGAGAGGGTGGGGGAGGCTCAGGGCCTCAACTGGCATATGGACAAACAATCTTTTTAATAATTATGTCTTTGACCTCAACAACCACAAAAAAAAGGCACATGACCACATCAAACACTTAAGACCTGTCTGATGTGAACTGTATTGTAAATTGGACACTGTACTGTAAATTGGACACTATTACAAAAACAATATTGATGGGTCAGTGACAAGCAGTTTAAGTATGTAGACAAGATGTGTAATAGATTTCCAGTTTTGATTAATTAGCTTTATTTTTTTTATCACACTCTCACATAGGCTCTCATTTGAGTTTTTTTGGCAAGTAAAGCAATGCTAGCCATTGTGAATTACCTGTGGGATTCTGATGCAGGGAGCGCTGGGACTGATTTAGTGCATGCTTTAGCATACTCTGATATAGAAGCATGAAAGTAGCTTTTGCCAGAGAGAGGTCTCTCTCTCTCTCTCTCTCTCTCTCTTTCTTACTCTTTCTCTATCACTATTTCTCTCTCTCTCTCTTTCTTTCTCTCTCTCTTTCTCCCCCTCTCTTTCCAAAATCCAGCACAGGGCGTTGCACATGAGGAGTCTATAGCCTGTCTGCTCTGCCTGTCTCTCCATCATAAACCCAAAGCTCCACAATTCTCCCTTTCAAGTGTAGCGGGCTTCCCCCGCCGCCCTGTTGCATTCGCTGGCTCCTCGCTCTCCCATTCATGGGATCCTTATCCTTTTATACCTAGCATGTTCTGTTCCCCTTCTTTATTGGGGGGGGTTGTCTTGTTTTCAGGTAGACACAAAGAGGTGTAGATGGCTGGCTTGTTGCGCTTCTCTTAGACAGAAAGGCAGGTTTAGGCCCCCTCTGTCATGCCGAGGGGGGGTGTTAGGCTGGGGTAAGCTGTGGAGAGAAAGAGATTTCTCAGGCGGGCGTTCTGCGCGCCTTATATCCAGCGCCGTTATAAGCATTTTTTAAATCCTTGACCGAGCACACATCAAAAAGGCTCCAGAGTAAGTCATTTGAGCACAGTGATGCTACAGCTGTGTGTGTGTGTGTGTGTCTGTGCGTGTGTGTGTGTGTCTGTGTGTCTGTGTGTGTTTGTTCAGGACTCATGGAGGTGAAGAAGGGAGACTGACTGACTTTCTCTTTCCTTACCCATTTCGAGGCATTTTCTAGGCAGAAAATTCAAGCAGGTTTCAAGCGTTTCAAGCAGTTATTTATATACTGGCTTGATATTTAAGGATTTAATTATGAAATGGAAATCTAGTTCACTGTCTTCACTAAATATAGTTGACTGTAATTATTCCCTTGCATTTATAACCTACATTAGTCTGTCATTATGTGCAATCCATGTAAATATTGGATTTGAGTTTTGAATCTGTTGCTCAATTCAGATTGAATACAGACACAAAATATTCATGACATTAAATTGACATTTTATGAATGCTATCTATCATGTTATTTATTGGGAAATCTGTTGTTGTGTTGCTTTACATAATATTTATTTATTTATTTCATATTTATTCATAGTAAATCCTTTCAGAAATTAATTAACATGACACAAACGGAGAGAGTGTGTGATGGAAATGCAG
>NC_085000.1:28976725-28991725 GCF_963854185.1 Sardina pilchardus | reverse complement strand
TTGGGTGCTTGCAGAAGTCGATAAAAGCGCTATATAAATGCAGTCCATTTACCATATTGTGGCATCGGCAGGCGCTGAGACATTATGAAGCTTCATCAGGCCTCCTGCTGGTGTGCAGGAAGAGTGTCATATCTTACCCAACTCTGCACATATTAATGAATTAGCTTTTGACTTCAATATACTGTAATTACCATTTGAGTGTTGCCATGTCTTACAATATTTAGTTTTTAATATTGAGATGAAAGAGCAATACATTAAATGAAAGACAAAACAGATAATAAACTATTTAGTTATTTTTTATGACTTGCCCTCTAGAACTGGTCATATTAAACAACATGAAAAAAAGATGATCTATATTGGCAATATTCATTATTTTAATAATATGGCAGAGATGAGCAGCTGTACATCATTTGGATGAACTCTGCACTGTTCAGTTTGATCTACCTGCTTGTCTCCATGTTAGTCATGTTGAAAACAGAGCACTTTATATGAACCTCTCAATCAATCAAAACCCAATCAAAAGAAAAAAGAGATTCTGATGAAGCGCCTGAGCAATTTGCGTTGTTTTGTTGTTCAATCATTTGCATGTTCCCTGTCTCTGCGGTGAAAAGCTGTGGGAGGAGTCGAGACATACAAATTAGTGCGTGATTATGATTTTATTTCTGCCCGAGTGCGGTCTCTGCCGGGCCTGTGATTTATGGGCTGAGGTGTTATTAATGTAGTTTGCACTGATTTCAGGAAGGCTTGAGTATGCTGCCTCTGCTCGGAATAACAATTCTGCCTCTGTCCACATCAGGGTGGTGTACACTTGTTTTTATTTTTATTTTGATTATTCATTGATTCAGTAAATGATTTCCTTTGTTTAGTCCTTATGGAAGATGTTTTGCGATGTGCTACATTGTACAGGACTTCGAAGAGTAGTTAACTCTTTTTTTGCCATCTGTTTGTACTTATGTGTATTTTTCTTTGTCTGTAAATTTGAATGATGTACAGTAGACTCTCCCCCTTTCACACTGACAAACACACTCACACACTTGTGTGCGGAGACACAAACACACACACAAGCACACACTCACATACTGTATATGCACAAACACACACACTCTCGTGCGCACAGACACAAGCACACACACAAGCACACACTCACATACTGTATATGCACAAACACACACACTCTCGTGCGCACAGACACAAACACACACACAAGCACACACTCACACACATGCACAAACACTCACACACTAGCGCGCACAGAAACAAACACACACACAAGCACACACTCACACACATGCACAAACACACACACACTCACGCGCACAGACACAAACACACACACACAAGCACACACTCACACACATGCACAAACACACACACACTCACGTGCACAGACACAAACACACACACAAGCACACACTCACACACATGCACAAACACACACACACTCGCGGGCACAGACACAAACACACACACAAGCACACACTCACACACACACTCGCACACACACACACACACACACACACACACACACACACACACACACACACACACACACACACACACACACACACACACACACAGACGTCTCTCCCACTGTGTTTCCTGTGAGCTGACACATGGTGGCAGGAGTGAGGCCGTTAGGACCCAGTTAGAGGGAATCTCCTTATCGCTCAGCTCATCTCTGGAAGTCTCTCTCTCAAACACAGATAACTTCCCCCTTCCCTCTCCTCTCCTCTCCTCTTCTCTCCTCTCCTCTCCTCCTCTCTCCTCCTCCCTCTCAGAGCAGCCTCTGCTCCTCTCCTCTCCTCTCCTCTCCTCTCCTCCTCCCTCTCAGAGCAGCCTCTGCTCCTCTCCTCTCCTCTCCTCCCAGACCCAGCTCATCTTATCTATTCCTTCCTTCCTTTTCTTCTCTTCCTTCTTCCTTCCATTCCTCCCATTCCATTACATGCCAAATCAGCCATCCTTGCCATGCTCTCTTCTCTCTCTCTCTCTTTCTTTCTCTGTCTCATTCATTCATCCTTCATTTATTCTCTTCCTCTTCCTCTCTCTCTCTATTTGTCTCTCCCTCTCTCCCTCCCTCCCTCCCTCTTTCTCGTGCTGTCCGGTGCTGTCCATCACCCTGTGGTGGGCAGCGGAGTCTTTCTGATGCAGCTTGTGTGGTGTTAACTGCCGTCAATGACAGGCTGCTCCCTGCGCCTGCCGCTCCATTATGGAAGCCACGGTCTGCTTATTAGATTTAGCTTTGGGAAATTGAATAGCTGTCAGGATTGTTTCGCTACTGAGGGAGATAAGAGGAGACGGGGAAAACAGGAAGGAAGGAAAGAAAGAAGGAAGGGAGGAAGGGAGGGAGGGAGGGAGGGAGAGAGATGGAGGGAGGGAGGGAGGGAGGGAGGGAGGGAGAGAAGGTTAGAGTTGGGTTGAGAGATGAGAGGTGAGGTTGGAGGATGTTAACAGGGAAGGAGGCAAGAGAGAGACACAGAGAGAGATAGGGTTAGAGTTGGGTTGAGAGATGAGAGGTGAGGTGTAAAAAGGGAGGGAAGCAAGAGAGAGAGACAAACAGAGAGATAGAGAAGGTTAGAGTTGGGTTGAGAGATGAGAGGTGAGGTGAGGTTAGAGGATGTAAGAAGGGAAAGAACCAAGAAAGAGAGGGAAGAAAAGTTAGAGTTGGGTGGAGAGATGAGAGGTGAGGTGAGGTTAGAGGATGTAAGAAGGGAAAGAACCAAGAAAGAGAGGGAAGAAAAGTTAGAGTTGGGTGGAGAGATGAGAGGTGAGGGTGGATGATGAATAAAGGGAAGGAGTAGACCGGGAAGAGACACGATGGAGGCACTGAGGGAGTAAATGAAAATGATAGGAAGAGAGGGGAGAGAGAGGAGAGAGGAGTCAAGACCAGAGTGATGCTGGGTTTTACATGAACACACACCACACAGTTCCAAGGGCACAGAGAGAGAGAGAGAGTGACAGGGAGAGAGAGAGAGAGAGAGAGAGAGAGAGAGAGAGAGAGAGAGAGAGAGAGAGAGAGAGAGAGAGAGAGAGAGAGAGAGAGAGAGAGAGGGAAGGAGAAAATGAGACCACCTTTCATATGGTGATTTCCAGCCAACGCCGACAAGGCCAATCCTGCAGCCAATTTTGCGCCGGAACTGTAGGTAGAGGCATGTGATTCAACCATGCCCTTTTCTGCAAAGCAATTTGATGCCTGATGTCCATGCCCCAGGCTGCTTGTGAGATACTCCAAGATTGTCTGCAACTTCATTCTAGCAGATCTGATAGTCAATCTCTGCAGGAGTGTAGCTGTTGTCTGTGCTAAGTTTCGAAACATTTTATGTGACCACTTTATGCGTCCCCTTAACCTCAGGCCACTTTTCTCCCATCAGTGTAAGGTAGGCCCTTCTTGATAGTTTTCTACGGCCCTGTCCATGGACAGATATGAGTGGGCAGTGGGCATAGAAAGCACCAGTGGAATCAGTTCAGCATTCTAGTGTTTGTACTCAGCGTACCACAGGAATCATAAGGATACAATATCATGGTGTTACTGTAACCCAGTGGTTCTCAAAGTGTGGGGAGGGCAGACATGACAGGTGGGGCGTGATTGACAGAAGGGTCTCTTTGTGCTCATCTTTAGTAATGATGCCTTTTCTTTTTTGATGAGGAAGATCATTGATTTCAAACAAAATAACCACACACATAGAAGTCAACAAACCAATCATATAAACTAAAATAACATCTGATCCAGTGAATCAAGACAAGAAATGTAATGTGGAACCAAAATGAATATATATATATATATATATATATATATATATATTTCCATTTTGCCTGGTCATGGAGGCTTGGAAATTCCCCACCTCCAAAGAAGGAAAGAAGGAATGACAGAAAAAGTCTGTCACTGTGTTAGCCCAAGAGACCTTAGAGATCTAAGCTTTGTGAATGATCAGGTAAAGTAAGTGAGTGTTGCCAAACTGAAGAGATTGTTTAACAAATCAAAGGAATTGTATGCCCCAGCTAACCTAGCCTCAGCTGTTATGCTACGTGGTGCTACACCAGATATTCCAGGTGAACATCGGCAAAATCAGAAACTACTGTCCACGCTCCTTATTGTGAGTCAATGTGGTATCAAAATGAGTGTGAAGCCATTATTTTAAGGTAAGAGAGCTACATTGTGTTGCTTTGATCTCTATCTGTGGGCATATCATTGGATTTGACACTGCCAAGTTACATAATCTCCTCATTGCTGGGATAGTTGTTATTTTTGCATGTGGATGGTGGTGAGCAATGCTCTCTGCTCAGTGGTAGATTTAAAAGGACTTCTCTATGATGCTGTGTGAAGTTAATCTAAACGCTCTTACTATCTCCAAAAAAAAGGTTCACTGGCCATCTCAGGATGTGCTAACAGGCACACAGCCTCTCATGACTAGTAGTTAACAGCAGGCGTTGATTTGAAATCTTACTTCCCGAGAACAGTTGATACTGTACACTGTCCGTCAACACAACTGTATATGTAGCAGCGTACAGTATAGATGCCCATTGCTATACAGCATTTTAATACTATTAATGGCAATAGAGTGCATTGTAGAGATTCTTTGCATCCTTCCCTGACCCCATTTGCTCCAGTGCAACTGCCTAAGAGGACAGCAGTGCCTTTGACCTGACCTCTCCGTGCCTCATGCTGCTGCTGGGCCAGAGCCAAGAACCTGTGGGGGGCACACACACACACACACACACACACCGGAGATCAGGCTCACCACAGGTCATCACCACGGCGCTGCATGTAGGGCATTGGGGAGGTCAGTGAAGGAAGAAGGAGGCCAGTCTTGCCATATCCATCCTGTCCTGATGTTGGCCTTTCTTCGGCAGTTGTACAGTATTTCCCTACTCTACCCCCTGACTACACTGGCTGTAATAATGTTATTTTTTTTTTTATAACTCAATGCGGTGCTTTAATAGAGGTGAGTTCAGTCAAAGCTAAAAGAAGGACTGTACCACAGTTATGGAGATGTATGGGTTTTGTCCATTATTTTTATACTGATACGTCATAACTGCTTCTTCTGGTGCGTCTCTGGTGTCCCTACACAGCTGAAGGAGTTGTTATTGCTTAAGGTAAAATGAACATCATGTTTCTCAATCTCAGCTGGGGTTGAATTGGTCATTGGTGACTACTATATGCCTTCTAGCTTTTCAGTGGCAGGTACAGTACCACTCTCACTGCCCCTGGGGTATGGTTCAGTGTCTCTATAAAAGTGGACGCGGTGGACACACACACACACACACACACACACACACACACACACACACACACACACACACACACACACACACACACACACACAGAGAAAGAAAAAGAGAGAGCCAGAGGGAGAGAGAGCAAAAGAGAGAGAGAGCCACACAGTACAGTATGTGAGAGCTGAGTACCTTAAGGATGAACCTTCCAACATCCATGTGCTTACACTGGTGGTGATCTTTTTTATTTTATTTATTTATCACAGAACCACTGTGCCTCGACAGGGATATCTACGTCCACCTCCCTTTCTGTCATAGTAAACAAATGGCTCACATCTCCCCTTTAGACACCAGATAATCTCACTGTATGAGCCAGTATCAGCTCTCTGTATGTGCAAGGCCTTAACCACACTGAGCACATCTAACCTATTTCAGATGGTAACGTTTCATGTTTTCAGCTTTTGCAAATTGTCCATTTCTTCATGTTTACGTATCGTCCTTGCGTGGAAGTGGCACATAGGGAGAGCGGGAGAGAGAGAAGCAGAGGAAGAGAGAAAAACAGGTGTTGTAGGAAGCACGTGTTATTTGGAGTAAAACGAATGGTCTTTTCTATCCCAGAATGCCTGGGTTCCTGCGGCATCCTCCCGGGTTTATTTGCTGACACTGAAATGCATCAAGAGGCGGAGATAAGCCCTGGAGCTTCCTCTCCCCACTCCCCACCGACTGCACTCCAGGAGTGCCTCTCCACACTCACCCCCATCCATCCCCCTATACCATGCACACACACACACACACACACACAGACACATATATACACATGCACACACACAGGGATGCACACACGCAGGCACGCAGGCACACACACATAAACATACATACCTCCTTCTGCTCACTCCATCATACTTCTCTCTCTCTTTCTCGTCTTTCAAAATCATCCTTCCTCTCCAAGCCTCCATCTTTAACCGTCTTACCCTTTTTCTGAAGTTCTTTTTTTTTTTAGCTTTTCCTGCTCTTCCCGTACCGCCCCCCCCCTCGCTTCCCCCTTCCTCCGGCGTGCTCCTGTTACTCACCTCTCTCTGGGATGATGAATGTTAGCGGCGCTGATAAATATCCCGCGCTCCACACTCATCCGTCATCAGACTCTGTGCGGCAGGCCCTGCCCCGACCCGTGTCACGCCGGACAGCGATGCGACGGGCGTCCGCTCCCTGTCGGGGCTAATGAAAACAAGCACCAGCCACCAACCCTCGTCCAGCCGCCTTTCCGGCCGACTGCCCACACACCACACGTGGCACAGGGCCAGGGGCATCTCAGCGAGGGTATTTGGGTGTTGGATGGACTAGGTATTTGCCAGGATAGGGAGGTCTGGGCTTATCTCAGCGAGGGTATGTGGGTGTTAGATGGACTGGGTATTTGCCAGGATGGGGTGGGGTCTGAGAGGACTTATGCTGGGCACCGCTAGTGGTGGTGTGGTTTGGTGGGATGTGCGATTCTGGCAGCAAAAGCGGGATGTCAGCGGAAGCCGTTGGTGAGCGATTCATTACCCACCGCAGGCAATAAATAACCCTGGCCTGGTGTCTATGACAGGGCCAGCACCCTCTTTTTAAGTACACAAAGAAGCAATATAAGAGAGTGGTGTCTTTTATTGAATCTCTTTTTATTGCCGGAAACTTTATGTAGTTCATAACAAGTAAAGTCTACGTGGTAAACATAGCCAGTCTAGATTTAGGGTGTTTTCTTTATTTCTGCTCTTTACATACCACTCTATCCCTCTCTCTCTCTCTCTCTCTCTCTATCCCTCTCTCTCTCTCTCTTCCTATTCTTTACTGCCCCCCCCACACTCTCTGTGTCTCTCTATCTCTGCGTTATCCTGTTGTAGGGTAGATGCGAGGATCTTAAATAATACACCAGCTGCCTTTTTACTTTAAGGCTCTTAAGTATACATGGGACGCGGGACCAGGGGATGTGATGCTGTGACGTAGGAGCCGAGAGCGCCCTGAAATAGTTTCCGCTGGCCTGGCACTTTACATCCCCTCCCTCCCCCCCCAGCCGCCCAGCGGCCGCCCTCTCCTCCGCGTCGCCTCTCCGTCTCCCACCCCATCTGACCTGTCTGAGGTGCCAGACAGAGAGACAGGCCGATCAGATAGACAGGCAGATAGAGAGACAGGTGGATGGGGCCCCGTGGACAATAGAGGAGAGAGATAGGCGCACGCGATCGCTTAGGCACTTAGACAGAGAGACAGCCCTCGAGTAGAGAAGCTCCATCATCATCAGTTTGGCTCACCTTTGCCTGTCTGCCAGATAGCCTAATGGATCCAGCCCTGCCTGCGTCACACTCCAGCTTTGCCCTCTGCTCGTCTGCCCTTCCACTGCTCTAAGTGGAGCTGAGTTGGATAAGGAAATCAGTCATCTCTGTAGGATAACAGTACCAGAGCCAGGCTTGTCATGTGTTAGAAGAACCACATGACAAGTGTAGCTTCCATTTGTTGACTTCCAGGGTTTATTTTTGTTTTCAGCTCTCTGTAGGGGTTTCGCTACTACTGATTAAATAATTAGTAGATTGTTTTTTTTCTAGGTCAGTGGAACTTTTAATACAGTTTTGTTACTGAACATTCGAATTTAATACCACACACATATTGCCCAGATTCAAAGTAATGGGGCAGTTTCCCGTAGATGCGTAGAAATACACAACGGTTTGTGTGCCAGATGTCATACGGAGTAGGTGTCCCCTGTTAGGGAGCAGTAGGTGAATGCTGATTTATCCACTGTGCTGGAATGTTCTGCTTCTCACTCCACTGAGCCTCAGATGAGCTCAGCAGCTTGGATAATTCCTCCATCCCTGCCAACTATCGCACAAACAATCATTTACAATTTAGGTATAGACTGTTATACTGTACATAGGGCAGCCCCCTGAACGTTTTGCCAGTTTACAGTAATAATCTATCTTGGTCTGTTGAAAAGTCGGTATTTTCCCATTTGTCTTTCTGCTTGTGGTATATTGAATTATCAGCTTTCAGCTGGTAACTAATAGGTTTGGGAATGAACTGCTGAAAAATACCATGTGGCTGTAAAAGCCTTGTTTATAACATAAATGTGGATTTCTTCTGGGGGCTTCTATTAGTTGGCTTAGGTGAGGAGAATTGCTCAGTTCTAAGAATTCATAGTATTGGTAAAGAGTATATACCTTGACAGTGCTCGTGTCTGCTGAGAATATTGTGATGGCTATTTGTAGACCATCTTGTATTTACATTCCTCTCCCTGATCTCTCTACTCCCCCGTATGTTTGACTGTGTATTGTATTGTCAGAAATGTGTGCAGCTGTCTATTATGCTACCAAAGGGCTCAGTCAAATAGGTTTGGACTTGCTGCCTCATTATAGATTGATTTTAAGGGAGCCAGACAGGTTTGCTCAGCACTTGAAATGTGATTTGTGTGTGTGTGTGTGTGTGTGTGGGTGGGTGTGTTGGTGTGTGTGTAGGTGTGTGTGTGCCGTGTGCGTGTGCGTTTGTGTGCGTGTGCATGTGTGTGGGTGTGTGTGTGCGTGTGTGTGTGTGTGTGTGTGAGTGAGACTACGGCTTACCCTTAATTACAATGCCTGTCTCTGGCAGAGCCATGGCTCTATAACACAGCCATAAGCACGGACATTAGTGCCTACAGTACGTGTCCTGTTCACAGTATATAATACAAGCATTTAGACTTGACCCATGGCAGCACTGCTGGTCCTGCTGCCAAAAAGCAGTTTAGTCCTGGTGTATGCCAGGGCCTCTGAGAAGCCTGGCTGGACAAACTATATCCTGTGTACCCTTTCAGTCCATGCAGGGAAATTGTTGCAGTTACATCCAGAGCTTGTAACATTTATAAGGACTATAGGGAGTCCACCGTGGCCCCTTATCAGAAAACACCCAGTGGCTGTACGTAAACTTAACAATCAACATAGAGGTACAAATGTGGATCCATGTAGGATATAATTTATTACAATCCAGAAAGCTTTTGAAGTGAGATGCTCCACCACCACCACACAGACTGTAACAAGCACAACATGGAGGAGGGGAAATTCTCACTCATTTGTCTTTAAGAGCCCACCCAGGCTTTCACGGTTGCCACATGTAAATGTCGTCTGGTAGTACTTTTGTACTGTCTGTCATTCAGAGAGAGAGCGAGTGGGAGAAAGAAATAATGATGTCAGTACCAGAATAAAAGAAATGTCAGAACAAGAGACAACAAACATGAAAGAAAGAAATAAGAGAAGAGCAAAACAGAGCTTGGTGAATAGCACCGGCTCTGCTCCTGATTGACTAGACCGACACACACTGACCTGTTTGGGGGGAGATTGCCACGCACTGACTAGAAAGAGAATGAAGAGAAGAGGAGTATGAGGAAGATAGAGGGGCGGGCAGACCGCTGTTTGGATCCTCACGCTGGGCGCTGGGGAAAGGGGTCGCGCGTTTAGCCGCTTGGTGGCTTTGGTGCGCTGCCTGGTGGAGTCGGCGTCATTATCAGAGGGGTCAGAAAGGCACTGTGTGAAGCACAGCATGGGGAAGGAGTCCAGGAACTAGAAAGCCATGAGTCTTATTTTTGTGTTACCCAGAGAGAGAGAGAGACAAAGAGAAAGGGAGAGAGAGAGAGATAGAGAGAGAGAGGGAGAGGGTGAGTGAGAGAGAGAGACTCTTCTTTTCTCTACTCTTCTCTAATGCATGTGTAATTCACTCCCCAGCTGGGTCACGCTCCTGCCACAGAGAGTGTTTAAACCCACTGCTTTTAGTCACTGCCTAAAAGGGTGCTTCGCTTTCAGATGAAACTGGAGCCAATATTTTGGGAATATGAACACACACACGCACACACACACACACACACACACACACACACACACACACACACACACACACACACACACACACACACACACACACACACACACACACACACACACACACACAGTGTACACGTATGAATACACCGATCTATCACAAGCTGGCAAAGATCCCGGAAAGCCCTGTTATAATTGGCAACCTTCATTTCAATACATGAAAAGCAGCATGTATTGCAGCTTTGAGCAGGACGTGATGCAACGCCACAGCCTAATTACACCCCCGAACCCACCGCTGTTTCACTCGCACCGACTCAGACAAGGGGAACGTTCGGGCATGCAGCATTTACGCTCCAGAGGCCCATCAAGAAGTACACATGCAGCACCGATGGAGCTCAGCATCTCATGCATACGTAAAAGGAGAGGGACGGGGATGACGTGGGGGAGAGGCTGAGATACATCTTGTGGGGAGGAGGGGATAGGGACAGAGAGAGAGAGAGAGTTGGGAGAGAGATATAGAGAGGGAAGTAGAGAGATGTATACAGTATAGAAAGAAGGTGAGAGAGAGTTGGGAGAGACACTGAGGAGATATATAGAGGGGAGGGAGGAGAGAGTTTAGAGAGAGAGTGAGAGAGAGTGTGGAGAGAGAGAGAGAGGCATGTAGAGGTAAGGCGAGAGAGAGTTCAGAGAGAGAAAGAGAAGGAAGGGGAGAACATTAGGAGAGAGAGAGAGAGAGAGGGATAGGGGATTGAAAGTTGGAAGACAGATTGAGAGATACATGGAGGGAAAGGGAGAGAGTTGTGAGAAAGACAGAGAAATGTATAGCAACATGGAGAGTTTGGGAGTGTTCCAGGCAAAAGGGGAGTGTGTGTGAGATGGTGTGTGTGTATGTGTGTGTGTGGGGGGGGGGGGGGGTTGGGCATTGAGAGATGGGCCCCATTAGGGCCTGCGGAGCTTTGGCAGTCACGCTGAGGGGCAGTGGTGTGTAGCACAGCCCAGCCGGCTCCTCCACGGGACGGACTACGCACATTAGCGTGGGGGCTGCAGCGCCAAGGCACTGGTGGACGTAGCGCTGGTGGAGTTGGTGAAGGAGGAGGAGGAGGAGGAGGAGGAGGAGGAGGAGGAGGAGGAGGGGGGGTGGAGGAGGAGGAGGTGGTGGGGGCTACGTTAGTGTATGGGGGAGCAGAGCATGTAGTCAGTGCTTAACTGCACTGCCTCCTGTTGTCTGCAAAGCCCTCAGGCGTGCTCTATACAGTACATTCTGGAGCATGTGAGAGAGAGATAAAGGGAGATAGAGGGAGGGGGAGAAAGTGAGACAGAGAGGAGGAGGAGAGGAGGAGGAGGAGGTGGAGAGAGAGAAGGATTTTAGCCATTCACAATGACACAATAGCAGATCGGAGCCCATTATGAAACATGGTATGGTAGCGTCTGGAGATTGTATTGCCTCCAGAATGACTGTCTGTTTCTGAGGGAGATGCAGTGCATGTTGGTCTGACGCCAAAGCTGCAGGTTAGGTCTGGCAGTCAGATGCATGTACTGTAGGTTGGTGTGTTTGTGTGTGTGTGCTCGTGTGTGTGTGTGTGTGTGTGTGTGTGTTTGTGAGGATGAGAGAGGAAGAGAGAGTGAGGTCAGTGAATGTCTTTGTGACCTCTGGCTGTCTCACTGTAAGCCATATGTGTGTGTTTGTGTGTGTGTGTGTGTGTGTGTGTGTGTGTGTGTGTGTGTGTGTGTGTGTGTGTGTGTGTGTGTGTGTGTGTGTGTGTGTGTGTGTGTCTGTGTGTCTGTGTGTGTCTGTGTGTGTGTGTGTCTGTGTGTGTGTGTGTCTGTGTGTGTGCGACTGTCGTTGGCTTGTGTGTGGTATATCTGCTGTGTTAGAGAAGCTGAATCCTCTGGTCATGACACAAACACTTCTCCTGCCTAAACCTGTTTTGTTTTACATTAAATCATTGGAAAAGTTCAGTCTCATTGCAATGGAGAAGAAAATGACTCTCTTACAATGTCTTTTGTCAAGATCCATTCTTTCCAACCATGTTCTAATCCCCCACATTCATAAAGCATAAATATCTTATTATGCTCTTTTAGGGAGAGAGAGAGGCATCAATAATTGAGAGTGTCCATTTTTAGAATTGAGTTGGCAGGGGGAAAGTTGTTTCTTTTTTTCCATGGGAGCTTTCAGAGCAAACATCCTCAGTACATTTGCCAGAGAGCAGAGGGGTCAGTGGAGCCACTGCCTGCCAGTGTCACTGCCACAGAGTCTGGCATAGCTGTCCAGCCAGATGCCTGATGCAGCACGTGAAGTCAGGGCTCCAGACTAACTTTTTGCGTTGGTTGCACTGGTGCGTCTAGATTTTTTTTTAGGTGCGCCAACACAAAATGTAGGTGCACCCACATTTTTAATTGCATCGCCTTTAACGCCAAAAGGTCACCTTTTATCGCTCTCCCTCCATATAATGTGAATGGTTTTTTTTTTAACAATAAGGCATAGAAAAAGCTTGTCTTTATTTGAAACACAATATAAATAGCCTATACATATTCTTTATAAAGAATTATACATTTTATATATACTGTATATACAGTATAATTCTTTATATATTCTACATACTGACATTTCTGATATCCATAACATTCATCACTATTCATATTACAACTCCGCCTCTTTAATTCAGCTGTTGGCTTGAAGCCTCAAAATATTGTAAACAAGGTAGCATAGCATTAGTTGGCTAGCGTATTATGGCTGGACTGTTCAGTTTCCCCACGTGTGTTTACTGTAAGTTTCAAGGTAGGCTAATACTTTTTCTCCTTGGGACAGGCCCTTTTGAGTCTTGGAGTTGGAAAACATTGAGATGATCAGCCAACTTGAATGCAAGAGTTTTAATAAACGATTCACGATTGTGAATGTGCATGTCGAGGGGCGGGTGTCCATTGAGCGCGCACGAGAGAGAGAGGGAGGGGGATAACGAGAGAAAGCGGGCCTAGGAGAGGGGGTTTAGCCTAGCCTACTTACAGTTTGGTAAAGTTCCACGCATAGTCTACAATGAAAACTTGTGACAGTTCATGTATGATTTCACTCGAGCAGCGTCAGGTGCACCAGGGCGACCTAGAATTTTTTTCAGGCGCACTCTTAAAAATGTTGGGCGCATATGCGACCAAATTGGTCGCACTCTGGAGCCCTGGAAGTTGACAATCAGTGTGAGATGATGAAGACCACTGACACATGCCTACGCAATATGCAGTATTACTGTATCTTAGGGTCCTGTGTGTTGGAAACCGGCGATAGCATTTGATTAGCTTGGTATATAACGAGTCTATGTGTAGGCTAGGCTAGAGCTGTAGTTTGGTTGAGTTGTTAGGAAGTATTGAAAAAGTTTTCTTTCACTGTCTTTGGGTTTTCTAAGGGATGCTATTTAGAGACACTCATTACAGGTGTGAAGAGTCACAGAGGTACCAGCCACAGGGGATGCTGCTTCATGCGATGTGTGTAATGAAGAAGGATCAGTCATTATGGCAAAGTGGTTCTCATTTGATCATTTTTCATTTAGAGCTGTCTAGACTTCCCCAGTCCATATTATGTACCATTCTCTAGATGATGTTTTTTTGTGTGTTTTTTCACAGCCAACTGCGTGGGAGAGGTGGAATAGCTTAATAGTCTTAAGCCATTGGGTCAGATTCACAAGTTATGTTGTACATTTTATTTTTGCGTTATTCCTGTGCGTGTTTGTGTGAATCTTTTTTCCGTTTGTGTGTTTGCCTCTTGTGTATGTCTATCTCTCTATCTCTCTGTGTGTGAGTGTGTGTGTGTGTGTGTGTGTGTGTCTGTCTGTGTGTGTGTGTGTGTGTGTGTGTGTGTGTGTGTGTGTGTGTGTGTGTGTGTGTGTGTGTGTGTGTGTGTGTGCGTGTGTGCGTGTGTGTGTGTGTGTGTGTGTGTGTCTGTGTGTCTGTGTGTGTCTGTGTGTGTCTGTGTGTGTGTGTGTGTGTGTGTGTGTGTGTGTGTGTGTGTGTGTGTTTGTATGTGTGTGTGTGTCTGTGTGTGTGTGTGTGCGTGTGCTCAAGAGTGGGTGTGAGTGTGTCAGTAGGTCGTCCGTCTGCTCTGCCTCCGTGCCACCAGAGGGTTCTCAGCAGCAGACCAGTGTGGCATGCAGGCGAGGAGGACAAGCGTGAAATTAATTGTTCCACTTCATCTGTGGCCGGCGCTCTTCCCCTCACACACAGTCGTTTGCCTCTCATATGCAGGGGGGCACACAATTAGAGAAGCCACTCTGATGAACGTTTTGGGCATCGGTGCCGAGTATCGGTGATGTGTGTTTATCTGCGGGAAATGTATGCGAGGAATTTGTCCAATAATACACACAAGTTGTGTAATCACTTATACACAGATAGATGTAGGATAAGGATAACAGTCATGATGTCAACGTGTTTGAGGTATTAACACATGCACACACACACATATGCAAATGGTTGCATACACACACACACACACACACATTCACTCAACCACCCACCCATAGCCACATGCCCCCATACACATACTTACCTGGAAGCTAAGAATTCCTCTCAGCCCTGTGACTGAACCAAATTGACATTACTGCAACGTTTCTTGATGTCACCTTCCCCCCCTCTCCACCCCCCCCCCCCCAACCCAACTCCCTACACCCTCAGAACCATGTCAGTCGATAATTGCAAACACGACTTTTGGGGCCCCGGCAGCCGTTTATAAAGTTGATGACGGTGCAACATGGATTTTTATTCTGGGGAACATGGGGCTTTGGAGATGTGACTCCTTGGCAGAGACCTTAAGTGCGCTCACCGAGCACTCAAATGCATGCAGCAGACAAATCTGTTCCACTGCCCCGGCGCTTTTTGGACTATTTTAAAATCATGAATAATTCAGGGTAGCATTTTCCATTTCTCTCTCTCTCTCTTTCTCTCCCTCTCTCTCTCTTTTTTTTACACCTTTTTTTTGGTGGTGAAAAGGTGGCTGGGTGTA
>NC_085000.1:28946725-28959225 GCF_963854185.1 Sardina pilchardus | reverse complement strand
TTGGTGCACACTGAGAAGAAGATGAAGGTGCACCAGGTGTGGTCTTGCCTCTGCATGGGATTTGTAGTTTTTCGCTTCTCTCCGCTGAATTATTCAGACCAAACAACAACAGCACAGCTGAATGTAAACCCTTGGTGGCCTGAGAAAGGTTAAATATTTCAGACAATGTGGGACCCTGACAGAATGAGGTAAAAGGCTTTGTCATGCAAATGTAATGCTTGATCCACACTCAACAAAAAGAAGATGCTGAACAGAGCTTGTCAATCCTTTGCAGCCTACTACAACAGCTGGCTATTCTCTGATGAATAGAGAGCTTAGCTTTTGATGCCCTGAAAGTTGCTAAACACGTCAGTGTGTCTAACAGAGATGTGACCTTTTCCCCAGCAACGCAGACAACCACACAGCCAACACAGTCAAAACAGCCTGTCTCATTTACCAGTGGACTCTTGTGATTGACATTTCATTGAGGGGTAATCTGAGGTGACATAGCAGTGGCTAACAGAAGATGATACTGTGTGTGTGTGTGTGTGTGTGTGTGTGTATGTGTGTGTGTGTGTGTGTGTGTGTGTGTGTGTTCGGCAGAGAAACCCTGACCAGAGCCATATTGGCGTGCACGCACACACACACACACACACACGCAGACACACACACGCAGACACACACACACTGCGCAACAGTTGGCATTTGAGTCCCTGAGTGGGGTGATGCTCAGGTAGACCTTTGGAAATGTTGCTCTTTGCCTCCCTCTCATCCAGTGTCTCAGGCAGTGGTCTCATCCTCCCCTCCCCTCCTCAGGGTGCCTTCCCTGGGGGATAGCTGGACCTCCAGCCATTCACCTCCAGGACTAGTCAACATCAAGCCTCCTTGCTCTGTATCAAAAAAAAAAGTTATTTGTTTATTTAGATTGATTTAGAATGATTTATTAGAATTAGAAAAGTACTAATGTAAACAGGTTATTGAAAAAAATCAGAGCAATACAATGGCGTTTAACTTGTGTAGGTTGTGAACTTTGAACCTTTATATCACCAGCTATTTGCATATGCACATATTGACTCATTTTTTTTTCACAAACCCTATTTGCTGTGCTGCACCAGTGGTAATCAATCATAATGAGTACATTATGAATATTATATTTAGTGCTTCTCGCACCTCAGCGGTTCTTTGTCCTCCGTGCCTAAGCGGCGGCAGGTCTGCGTGACCTTTGTGAGCGCACAGCGGAGCTTTTGTTGCTCTCGCAGTCAGAACACTTTGATTCTGAACAGAGCTAAAGTGAAGCCTGATGGGCCAGGCCAACTTGTCGGTTGCTATGGTGAGGCCCAGTTCAGAGCGCTCTCGCCACTCTGGGCTGGAGGACGCCTCTCTGGCTTTCTTTGGAGGGCATGTCAGTCGAAATGAGATACTGAGATGCTACTCAAACATAGCTTTTGGAAAAAAAAGCACTGTTGTACATTTAAGTGGATATTCTAAAGATCTCTCTGCCTCTCCCTCTCCCTCTCTTTCTCTTTCTAATTCTCTCCTTGTATGTATGTCCACAGTATGTGTATGTATTTGTATGCAATTTATTATTAATGTAATATTATTAATCATACATCATACAGGAATATCACTGCAGGTGCTTATTACCTAGTATTATCTTAAGTACCACTGTGGGAATTTAACAGTTAAGAAAGAAGGAAAGAAAGAAGAAGTAAGGAAAGAAGTGAGGAACTCTAACATTGAAGTGGAAAATTGAGAAATGGCAGAAGGAATAAAACAGAGTGATAATTAGAGTGGCAGGCACGGTGGGGCCTTGGTTGGCAGGTTTGTACGGTGAGCTTTGCTTGAATATCCTCAGGCCAAAGCTATTAACGGGAACTGCCAATGAGTTTGGAAACAACTGCTCTCTGTTTACTAGGCAGGGAGAAAACTGCCAAAATAATGTGTGCGAGTTTATGCTTGTTCGTATGTGAGTATTTGTGTGTGTGTGTGTGTGTGCCCTCTATATGTTTTTGTGAGATACTTTATACTTTATGTATTTATAGTATGTTCTCTATAGAGGTACTTAATTGTGTTATCTCTATGTGTGTACATATGTGTCTATTCATGGGAGAAGACACCGTGAAATTGACTGTCAGGATTTATTGGCTGCAGAATAATGTCTGCGTCAGAGGGTAAATCAGTCTGTCTCACTGTTTGTATGTAGCAAAAGAGCATAGCAGTAACTGAACCAAAGATGACCAATTAATTTCTATTGATGGACATTAAATAGGTTTATCTAATGTGTTCATCTCAGGACCACAATGTACATTTGTGACTATAGCTGCAGCCAGTGGATGATTTTAACACATTTTTTAATGGATATGATTGGTTAATGAGGATGTCTGTCTTGTTTCTCCATCACAGCGATTGGTGGAGGCAGCAGAGGAGGCTCACCTGCAGCATGAAGAGGATCCTGATCTCCAGGTGAATACCAACAGCCATTACTGCTCTGTGCTCTCCCTAGATGAAATCTGCACAATCACACGACCACCCCTGTTAGCCCTTACCCATTTATAATATAAAGAAAAGTACAATACAGCCATGCAAACAGCAGTTGCAGAAAGTAAAATCACTGCCACTTTCTAAAGTATGACCGACAACCACGGATGAATTAAAGATCGCACGCACCATTCGCTTTGACCATCAGGTAGGTTTCTCCGTTCTCAGGGATGCGGCGTAAGGTCAGAGAGAATAGGAGCCCTCCTGTCTGCCCCGTGGCCGTGAGCACCACAACGACACCGCTGGGTAAAAGACCTGAGGCCAGCAGACAGACAAACAATCAAACTGACAGACAGACAGACAGACAGACAGACAGACAGACCGACAGACAGACAGGCGGACAGGTGAATGAGACGCTCTTTGCCCTGTCAGTCCTCTGGCTGTGGCGGTGGCAGGTGGGCGATTTGCATTCCGAGCCCCGGCACCACCAGCACCACCTGCACCACCACGTACGGCCCTGCCTTCAGCACCACGGACAGCTCCAATCAGAGGCCTGTCATAGATTCTCGGTCAGACAGCGGGTGGGCGTGCTTGCTCAAATTAAATACTGTGACAGTGAGTTATCAAAGGGCTCCAGTCACTGTCCTGGCAGCTGATGGCCAATGCTGCAATGAAAAGCTGACACTGAAATGACACTTTAATTACAGGCAAATTCCAGTTTGTGTGAGCTCAATTTGTGGGTATCAATAACAAACTTCATTATGTCCGTAATTGTAGAGGAGAGAAAAACTCTTATCCATTCTTTCTGTTTACAACCACGATACTTCCCCATAAACCCCACCTGGAGGAGAGGAGATAAGTAGAGCAGGGAGAGGAAGAAGGTATCTGAAATGCACTTTGTTGTCAGATTGCATTCTTTTTTTTTTTTTTTTTGTATTCTTTGGGCGTTTTATGCCTTTAATGATAGAGACAGTGGAGAATCGACAGGAAGTGAATGGGAGAGAGGGCAGGGGTGGGAGCCGGAAAGGACCTGGGGCGGGAATCGAACCCGGGTCGCCGGCGTACGATGCAGGTGCCCCAGCCAGTTGCGCGCCACAGCTGGGGCCAGAATGCATTCTAATGGAGGAAAGGGCAGGCTTATGTTGGGAGGACTGGTGATGAGAGTGATAGTGAAAAGGTGAAAGGTCACAGAGAGGCATACATGACCTCTGGATCCTGGCCTTTATCTTGATCTACTCTCTCTCTCCCTCTCTATATCTCTCTCTCCAATTTTCTTTTGTTCTTTCTGTTGCACTCTCCCTACCTCTCTGGCACACACACAGACATACACACACTCTTTCTGTCTAATTCTCTCTTTCTGACTGTCCCTATTCAAACAGGCACACTGACTGACTGACATACTCTCTCTCTCTCTCTCTCTCTCTCTCTCTCTCTCTCCTCTGTCACATACATGCATACACATGCAGGCTCTCAGGCACGCACGCACGCTGGCACACAGGCACACACACACGCAGGCAATCACGCTCACTCACACACCCGCACAAACGTGCTGAGGTGTGAAAATGGGAACTCCTCTTGAAGTCGTCTCTCTCTCTCTCTCGCAGCCTGTTTATGTGTCAGTGGGATTAAGAAGCTGCTTGAGACAACAGCATGGGCCCCTTACTTTATTACTGTTACGCTCTATTAAAGAGAATCAATTGTTAATCTTGCCTCAGAGAAATAACCCTCTCTCATCTCATCTCTTCTCTTCTTGGCACTCCGCGACTCTGCTCTACTTTTTTGGCCCTCTCGGTCCTCTCCTCTCTGGTTCCTTAACCTCTCTCTTTCTTTCTTCTCTTCTTTTGGGCACTCTTTTTAACCCTCACCTCTCCTCGTGTCTCTTTTTCCACGATTCCTGCTCTCACTTTCCTCCACTCAGTATCCACCTTATTCCTTTACCCGGAATTCTGGCCGGTTTTCAACTTCCATTCATTCTGTTAACATTATAGCTTTGTGCGTTCTCAGTACGCTATCTAGAATATGCTTCAACTTAGATTTCTTTCGAAATGTTGACAATTCTGCCCTCAGCATGGATATGCTATAATATAACCGATATAAAATAGAAAAGTTTACTTTTATATGCGTTATGATATGTTAAGCGCTGTCAACCGTCACGTTAAAATAGATACAACAATACAAAATAAATACAACGCAGCTTCGCCGGAAATGGAAACACATTTTCTGAATACTGAGGTGTCATGGCGACGCCCGTTGTTGGCTAAGGAATATTGTGGTTACACTAGTTCTACTTGCCAAAGCCAGTCGATTAGAAGGCAGTCAAGAGCAGTGGATATCAGTGGAGGGAGTTGTGAAGATGATGGGGATTTGTGTTTGCGGGTGACACTTGGGTAAAGGGCAGCCCTGTGTCTCATGCTATTATCCAACCACAGACCCCTGAGTGATTAGCTCGATCCTTCCTGATTGGACACCTATGGCTTGAGTCACCACTGATGGTAACAGAGACGGCGAGGATGAGGATGATGGTGGTGATGATGGAGATGGCGGTGCTGATGATGGTTATAATGACAGCCATGATTAAAGTAATTACTGTGGAGAGACTGCAAATGCAATGACCTCACGGTAGTTGCTATGGGAATGTGTGCCTTGTAATTACGTATACGTCATTGCCGCAGAGGGAATGCCGAGGTAATATGTGCGCTCGCCGCAATTTTATCTGCCATGAGAAAAGCCAGCAGCGATTTTTGTAGCTAATTATCCAGGGGTCAGCAGGCCTGGACACACATCTATAATGGCTCTTGTTTTAAAGCAGGAGAAAATCATCTGAAAAGCTTTCAGCTGTTTGAATGCTCACAGATTATCCTTAGATCACCTGTTTGCTTCTGGGTTAAGTAAGGGGATTATCATGCATTTCGCTCATGGCTCATTTATGGGATGCATATGCATGACGCAGCTTAGAGCAGACTTGTGTGTTGAGTGAGTAGGACCAACTCTTGGGAATGCTCGTCGACTGGGTTTATTTCGAGAGGGGCCACTAATGCTCATCAACAGTTGCAGGAAGTCTGAATGGTGGGCTCTCCCCTTTCTCTGATTGGCTGGCGTATTTTAGTCGTGCGAAATGGAGCGAGCTGATAGGTCCTCACGCCGGTTTCCATATCAACTCAGGAAGCCTTGGCGGATGCCTGTAGGATGTAGTTTTGGCACAGAAGATGGCGAGAGGCTGGTAATTATCGTGAGTGCTTCTAAAAATACTATGGAGGAATGAGAGGCTGCAGGGTGAAGCATCCACTCTCTCTCTCTCCTCACTCTCTCTCTCTCTTTTTCTCTCTCTCTCTCCATCCCTCTCTGTGTCACCTCTCTGTATTTCTCTCTCTCCCTCTCTCTCCAAACTGTTTGTGTGTGTTTTTTGGCTATTGGGTACATATTTGGCTTGCAGCGAGAGAGATATGACTCTGTCTTATCTGCTCATTCCAGAGCTCTTCCTCACCCATGTGGAATTGGCTCAGTAATCTATTCTACTGATTTCTCTCTCTCTCTCTCCCTCCCTCCCTCTCTCTCTCTCTCTTTCTCTCTCTCTCTCCTGCCCTCTCTCGTTTCCCCCCCCCCTGTATTTCTTCTCCTCCTCCCTTTTTACTCCTGATGTTCATGCAAATAACTCAGAAGGATTCATTCCTCCGCCTCTCGTGCCATGGCAAACAAGAGCCCTGTGTTCCATTCTTCTCTCCGCCGGCGACACCAAAGCAGCCGCCGGCCCCCCTAACTGGTCTGGAGGACTCGCCTCTGTGCGCTCCTCTGAAGTTTTTTTTTTTTTTTCCTCCACCCTCTGTTGCTTCACCCCCCTCCCGCCCCTCCGCATCCAACGGCCTCTCTTCCTCTCTCCCCTTCAAAAGGGGAGGCGAGGGGGGGGGAATATTTGTGCCGGGTTTGGAGCCGTCTGAGGCAATCACGCCTCCACAGATCCTGTTCTCTGCCCCAGCAGGGCAGCTTAATTCCACAGCTCCGTAATGCGCAATTACAGGCCGATTTGGGGGACGTCAGATGTGATTTCCGTGGCCGTCGGTAATGTCGGGGTGAACGTATGGATGGGCCACTTAGGATGTGGTGCCAAGGTTGGGGACAAAGCCCAGGAGGCCCAGTTTACTGTGGAAATAGGAGGCACAAGTGTGTGTGTGTGTGTGTGTGTGTGTGTGTGTGTGTGTGTATGTGTGTGTGTGTATTTCCACACACTTTAATCTGTGTTTGAGTTAAATACACCACTTTATTGGCTAATGAAATTGAAAATGAAACACCAAGGCCTTAAATGTGTTAACTCATAATAAGATTAGAGAATTAGAGAAACCAGGTGTAGTGTGTATCTGGGATTGTGATTGTGTTGTGTCATTGTGCCTGTGTGTGTGTGTGTGTGTGTGTGTGTGTGTGTGTGTGTGTGTGTATATGTGTTTTTTTACAATTAAATTATTTAGTAGCATTCTGTCAGATGTGTGTTCATGTTGTTATGAAGAAGATTTGACTGGAGATTCCATTACATGTGAAATGTAACATACTGTAAGAAGCTTGCTACCACTGTTAATGTTAACATTTAAGCATCCCCCTTTCTCTCACACACGTGCACACACACACACGCACACACACACACACACACACACACACACTCCTTTCTTCTTTCTTTTTTCTCACCCTCTCTCATTTTCTTTTCCTTCTCTCCATCCCTGCCTCCCTCCCTGCCTGGTGTTCTGGTTGACAGTGATAAATTACTGCCTCCACTCAGCCTTCTCTGTCACATATCTGGCTTAAGAAGTCACCGGAGAGAAAAGTTCTGGAGTCTTTTTATAAATCCTATGAATTGCACTTTAAAAACACCTATTGCCTTCAGCATTTCACTCCGTCTCTCTCTCTCTCTCTCTCTCTCTCACACACACACACCCATAGTATATACTCTTTCTCTCTCTCTCACACACACACACACACACACACACACACATACACACACGCATGCACAAACAGCCATGTGGTTGTACAGCGATACCAAGAAGTAATTTTCTCCATAACAAAAATTGCCATCTCTTTTCAGCCCCTGGGTGCAGTTCCGGACATGAAAGTCATTGTTGAGCCGTCAGGGAATAGGTTACAGTGATGAGCGGCGAATTCACTCAGGAGACATGGCTCCCCTTTGCGCCGTCTCCAAACCTGCTTACTCTCTGATGACAGAGTCTGGTAATACCCTGCAGATAGCACACTCGCGTGCACCCTATAAATGCTCCTTGATTTGCCAGACGAGCACATGCCAACTTGTGATTGACATAAAAATAAATACCCTGTTGAGTCATATTTGATTTTGAAATTGGCAAGGAGACTTTGCTAGTGGACATTTGCTAATGTTATGTCCCCTTTGTAAGCTCTAATACTTGGGTTCTAGAAATTGACATTGACCTACTGACATTTGCTCACATTTATGGACTTTACTGACATTTTAGAATCCATCAGCCAGAATGTGCATACTGGTTACTTGAAATTGTAATTTTAGACAGCTGTAACTGGGCTTAATAGGACAGTGGATGCCAGTGGTGTAAGAAGTATTCAAATCCTATTCTTAAGTGAGAGTGTCAACACGGAAGTGTAAAGATACTTTCTCTCTCTCTCTCTCTCTCTCTCTCTCACACACACACACACACACACACACACACACACAAAGCACACATGTGTCTGCGCTTTGTGAAAAACATGGTTTAAGTGAAACTGCATAAGGATTAGCAGCAGCATAATTTAAAAAGTGTCGTACAAAAAGTACTGAATTGTTCCCACTAGTATAGCCACTGTTTTTAATCCTATATGTATGAAAGATTAAGCTAAGCTTAATAAGCTTGATATATTACCATTGTGCAAAGTCTTCATTTTAAAAGTAACTAGCCACTAAAACCGTCAAATAAATGTAGTGCAGGAGAAAGTCCAATATTTACCTCTGAAATGTAGTGGAGTGGGTGCATAAAGTAGCATAAATTGAAAAATCCTCCAGTGCAATAGAAGTACCTGAAAATGGTACTTAAGTGCAGTACTTGGGTAAATGACTAGTAATTATTTACTTTCCACCACTGATGGAAGAGTCTGCTAGCTCTTCAGACAGACCTTGGTCCAGCCTACAGTCAGTGAATGCAGGCTGAGGCAGATTTCTGGGAATTGCTCTGTTGTTGTGGAATCAGAGCTCTGGGGATGTGTCTAATCTCCACCCCTCCGCCATCTGTCCGAGGTAAGATGGCCGCCGGGCACTCGCACATCTGCCCGTCTGCTCCTGTAAGTCCGTCTCGGATGACCGGCGCGATTTAAGAAGACAGGGCCAGCGCAGGGCAGGAGTGCGGTGGCTGGCTTGAATTTTGATGCCAAATCCATGTCCTCCTCCTATCAGTGCTGTCTATCTGGCTATCTTTCCCCTGATGTGCATTGGCGATAGGTGAAAGTCAAGGCACTTTATTCCTAGAGCAGTAATCTCTATTATTCATATTTTTTAAAGTTGTCTTGAAAAAAAAAAAACCTTGCGTTAAAACTCTTGTTATCACTTTCCTACCTGCTCAAGCTCATGGGCTTATGTCTGCTGGAGATAAGGAGGAAATGGGGAAGATGAACTTGATATGCTTTCGATGATTTTCAGTTTGAAATGCATGATACTCTGCTTTACTCGGTTTGCTATTTTCACTCTGAATTTGCACTCTCGATTTGTCTGTGTGTGTTTTTTCCATGAGTAAGTACACTGTAAGTGGATTGGGATTCTGCATTTGGCCTGTGAAGATTTCTGTTTATGAATGAGTTCAAGGTCAGTTCAGTTCCCCCTTTTTTTTAAGCACACCTGTAGTGATAGATGCTGACATGACCAGTATGTGGAATCATGGCCTGATTTCACCTGTTTTTATGGATTGAATGTTGATTCAATGCATCTCCCGGGACTGTTAAAAGTGAAAGATTTGCTTGGGAGACTGGAGACGGTGCTCTTTGCTCCCTTGGCTTTATTGATGTCAGATTCTGTTTGAAGTCGCTGTTTACATACTGAACAATGTTCCGCTTCCTCCCTCTGCAGCCCAAGGTTACAGGTTATACGAATGTTTTGGCTAGGACATGCTCAGGGATGTGGTTTTATGGCTGTTCACTTTCAAAGGGCTCCCCGCTGTTTGGTGCCAACAGCTGCTGGCTATCTTTACCTTCGCCAGCCAAGCATAGAACAGTTCCATCCGACTTCAAAATGGGATTTTTTTCTAGAGTTACAGAGAGGTAAAACGACATTCATAGTAGCTAAAATATGCCTCATAAATTTGGGGTAATTGGGAGATAGAAGATTAATGAGCAAGTTGTTAACTCAAGCTGGGCCTTACAGGAGTTACACAGCCCTGTCTGATTTAAGATTGAAGGACTGTGTAGGCTTTGCGATAGCGTTGGTCTGATGAGGTTTTAAATGGTCCTTTAATGATGTCCAAGTAGAGTTGAGAGTTGTTCTTTTACCGGAAACTGAACCATTCTCCATACCTTTCAGCATAGTGCATACATTGCTACAGTACATTCCTACAGACTGTAAAGTAAAGCTATTACCTGAAGAAAGAGTTTCTTTGAGCAGATTTCTCCTTACAAAAGGAAGGTATTACAGGAGACAAACAAATGTTTTCTAAGTTTATTTCCCATGCTACTGCTTTTGAAAACAAACAACTGTAGCCCTAACGTAACATGAAAGACTGGGTGACAAATTGAACGTTGTCTTTGAGGTGGCAGGTTTACATGTCAGCTCAGCCTCCCAAAAAAAAACTTTGCTAAGCTTCCATGGCAGCAGGGATAACACCATCCCTCAAAGCTGCTAATTCTAAATGCATTCGTATTCACTCGCAGTTTTGAAATGCAAATGCATTAAACGAAGCCTCGTCATTTAGTTGCTAGAGTATCAGCCTCTCTCTTCCCTTCTCTCTCTCTCTCTCTCTCTCCTTCTCTCTCTCTCTCTCTCTCTCTCTCTCTCTCACACACACACACACACACATTTCTTACTCCTCGCTGTCTATCCCACACGGTTTTTCTCTGTATGTGTTTGTGTGTGTGTGTGTGTGTGTGTGTGTGTGTGTGTGTGTGTGTGTGTGTGTGTGTGTGTGTGTGTGTGTGTGTGTGTGTGTGTGTGTGTGTGTGTGTGTGTGTGTGTGTGTGTGTGTGTGTGTGTGTGTGTGTGTGTGTGTGTGTGTGTTTGTGTGTGTGTGTGTAAGTGGGTGTAGGGGCAGGTAACCTTTTGCATGCATTAGAGCCTGTGTTAGCCAAATGGCTTGTTAACCCTAAGATCTTGTCATACATTAGCAACTAATGCACTTTCTGTCTCTGTAGGGCCAGTTTTATACTCAGCTGATGAAAGATATTCAGTCCTGTGTACACTTGATCGGTGAGACTAAACCCAGGTACTGTATGTAGTGACTTTCAGGGGCCTGCCTCTGTTGTTGCGCGAGCTCGGCTACATTTCCCCAAACAGACTTTTGCGGCGTATGTTCCTTTTGAGGATGTGATTATGTGGAGCGGTGCGCTAAGAAAGGATCATTAGCGCAGACAAGCTGTGCGGATGTGTGCTGAAGTTCCAGTGGCGTGTGTTGACATAATCGGGGATTTGAGAGCTTTTGGGTTTGCAGCTGTGGAGGAGCGGAGTGTCAAGGTGATGGACTCAATCCCTCGGCCTGTGGTGGGTCTTAGCCGCGGCCTCGGTCACCACCCGCCCACCATCATCTTACATCGTCTTTACAGCACCAGCCAGACAGACAGACAGACACACACACACACGGACACACACACACGGAGAGCTCCTTCACAGTGTCATATTTGAAACAAATTTGCCTAGCTTTAGTCTCTCTAGTCTCGCACCCTTTGGATCAATAGTAATTGTCTTTGTGTAAGTGGCTGTTTGTTATTAGTGCGCACAAGAGAGTCCCTTTGCTGCTTCGCTGCCCTCCCCCTATTCTTTCTCTGTATGTGTTAGTGAGCGTTATTGCTTTAGATAGCACAAAATGTGTACATTTGTAGAGATAAGAAATTCCAAAGGCAGTGATACACCAAATGGTTGATTTTTCTTTCTCATGAGTGCAAAATACGAGTTCAATTAGAGCCTATAATGCCCTATATAAAAAAAGGTACCCAAATTGAACGATGATAGCACATCAAAACAAGGGCTAAGCTAAGCATCCTAATGAGGATGTGTCCTACTTAGGGGCCGCCATGGAGTCCACCTGAAGTGCTTAAAGTGAGAGGCAGATTGGTGCTGTCTGTGGAGCGGCACGGTGAATGTTCCCGCCGTGGCACAGCTCCCATCTGAGACAAAGGAGATCACGCTCCCGCTGTGCTTCCCTTTCACAGGTCGTCTCTCTCTCTCTCTCTCTCTCTCTCTCTCTCTCGACACCCAGACACGTTCTTAGAAAAACCTGCTCTGGGCTAAATTGGTTCATTCATCTTAGTAGTGGGACATTCTGTGCTGTCACAAGCAGGATGGTACTGTAGCTCAAAGTGCGGGTTTGTGCTGAGTTGGTTGAGCCTCTCTCGTTTTTTTTGCAGTCAGTTAGCGAGTCTGTTTATTTATTTATTATTTTCCATCACTGGAGAAAATCCATTGAACTGGAAGTTTTACACGGCGGAGAGGTCAACGTGAACCTTTGAACATGTTTCCGAAGGGGGGAACACGGTGTGCTTTTCCAACACGACGCCACCCGCACGCCGACTGAACTTGTGCAAAAGAATCACATGTGATCAAAGGAAGTTACAGAAGCTCCATGTTTCTTTTGTCTTGCCCTATAAGTGTAGCAGCCCAACATGGCCTCCGTGAGCAGAGAGGATGATGGGAAGGTGGTGGTGGGGGTGGGGGTGGGTGTAGGGTGGGGTTGATGGGATGATGTCTCTTTCTCGGTCCAAAGCGAGGAGTTCCTGACAGTAGTTCGGCATTTTATTTTATTTTTTAAGTTAGCCTACATTATTGGAGTCAGAGCCATATAGATACATGTATGATAATGGCTCTGATCGGAGTGTTCCGTTTCCAAGCTGCGCACGCAGCTCCA
>NC_085000.1:28931725-28936725 GCF_963854185.1 Sardina pilchardus | reverse complement strand
CTCTTCAGTGGTGTGACTGCAGCATCAACAGCCTTGTGCAAGCGCTGCATGATAGAAAACAGGGCTACAGAGTGTTACACTCACATTGGTAGGAGGACAGATGACATGGTGCAAGGAGTCAGCACGCACACACGCAAGCACACACACACACACACACACACACACATACACACACACAATGACACAGACACAGTCACACACACAGCAGAAAAACACATACACACAATGACACAGACACAAAGATGCATATGGCGACGGTGACTCTGACAGACACAAACAAACAAATTAATTTAGAGAGCATTGCTGAATTTATCAATTTGCCTGTCCAGCTTTCAATTCAATTTCAGTTATTATTTTGCTTCAGTGGATTTGCATAAAGGCCACAAACAAAATATAATGAAGCTTGTAAACAGATATAATGAGCAACAGTCTCTCTGACCTTGTCTGTTCTACAATGCTCAGACAGATTTACACACATTGTCCCTCTCTCTCTCTCTCTCTCTCTCTCTCTCTCTCTCTCTCTCTCTCTCTCTCTCTCTCACACACACACACACACACACACACACACACAAACAACAAACCACATAAGTACACACAATTGTGAATGCACAGATCACAGTTCTGTTTTTAGAAAGCAATGTGGTCTATAAAGAATCTGACAGCGCAGGTGATAAATGTTGCGGTAAATCCATAATAACATAAAGCTGGTTGTCACCGGAGACAAATTGTACCTGGTGTCCATGTGAGGAGAGGATCGATCGCCAGGCCGCTCACGTGACGATAGAAAAACACAATCTCTCCGCGTGCTCCCCAGGACACAAAACACACCGAGTCGGCGTGACACACATGAATGCTGTACACATGAATGCCCTCACACTCACTCACAAATCCTCACACTCACCAACAGGGCTGGCTAATCAATCATACACCTGTTCTATACACGCGTAGTAACGTCAGATGTGTACTCAGTCCACAGCAGTTTTTGAGCTTGATAGAATTTTTCATGAGGGAATGCAATATAATGTGATGCTACAGTATCTCTATAGGCACAGCTCTATCTGGAGGGAATTTGATACTGATTTGTAATGTCTTCGTTCAATGGCTGGTTTCATGTAGGCGCTTCTCACATGATATTATGTCAACTTACAGTAAATCAGGAGAAAATGAACTAAGCATATCTGGCAATGGGTAAAACATAAAATAAACCCATTGTCACTTTGTTATCTTCTGCCGGTGTAGTAAGGCGAGTAAATCTTATAGTAATTATGGGTTGAGGTAGTAACTATAAGTAGTCCCGTAGTAACGTTATACTGTAGTTATCATTTTCATACTTGGTGTGAAGGCCGCTTAACAGAGCATTTCTGTCCGGTGTTTTCACTACATCTAACATTTAATCATTCAATTCAAATACATTTATTGTATTAACGGTGGGTTTTTTCATTTGAGAAATGTTTTGTACCTTTTAAGACACATTATTTATACTGTATAAATAAGAGATGGCACCAACAAAAGATCAATGCAGATCCAGTTGCTAGGCAGGAAAGACTAGCGTCGAGAAGAACAAGGTGTTGTCTTCATTGTTTCATGCTACTGTCTGCAATAGAATAAGACACAGTAGCTGGGTGGATAACTCTTACTTACTCAAAAATGTCTTTGTCCCTCATATCATTTTGAGTACCAGTACATTTTAAGCAGTTTTTTCCTCTTTGTCCTATATTCTCATTCTGTATTCTGTTTTAAGGGAATGAAGTTACATTGACTTTTACCTCTGTGTGTGTGTGTGTGTGTGTGTGTGTTTGTGTGTGTGTGTGTGTGTGTGTGTGTGTGTGTGTGTGTGTGCGCGCGCACAGGTTTGTGTATAAGTGTGACATTAATGGACATCAGTGACCATTTTTACAGAGTACCACATTTACTCTCTTCATCTCTTTTATTCACACACACACACACACACACACACACACACACACACACACACACACACACACACACAGACACACACACACAGACACAGACACAGACACAGACACACACACACATACACACACACACACACACACACACACACACACACACACACACACACACACACACACACCAAGCGGGGCTGGCATTTCTACAGCTCAGCTGGACAGCCTTCAAAGCTACTCACTTGAAGCGTTTAGCGTGTAATTACAGTAATCAAACGCATTCAGCATCGCTCCTTCAAAGAGCCACATGATGGTTGTGATGACACTCGGGACTGAAAATGCCAAACACTGAAGCTGCCCAGGAATCTCACTCTGTGGTTGCCTCCACTGTGTAAACGGGAGCAGAGGAACTACAGGACCAGAGTCTGACAAAGAAGCAACATAATAACAAAAAAAACAAATCAAATCTTTCTAACCAGGTGTTTTAACCTGGTGCTACTACCATACTCTCGTACATTCATAATGTACATAGAGTCTGGCCACTTTCCATTGCCAAGCGTAAGCTTCCTTGAATGCGGATACTGTGTTGATGTTTAAAACTATTGGATCTGCCCAGAGCCACTCAGATCTGCCATAACCAACCGCTAACGTTTGGTCGTGACGTGTCATGCTCAAACTAGTGCACGACCTCAACGTCATCGTTCTCAGCTACTCCCTCTGTTCGCTGGACCTGCACATTTTTGTCTTGAGAAAACCTGTGAATATACCGCAGACCCAGACTCTCTCTACATTATGAATGTACGAGAATATGGTAGGACCAGGCTAGTTTTAACCCCCCCTCCCCCCATAAATCTCTGTATTCAAGCGGTCATCTTATGGGAGCGTCCAGACTACAAGAGCATGACCACTAGACTGTTTAATTGTCCATTGCTCATCCCACCAATCGCTAGATAAATTCACAGTCCAACAGGAATTGGATTTGAATGATCTTGACCTGAGGAGGCTAATCCTGAGTGGAATGGACTGATTTAGTGATATGTTGCATTCAGGTCATTATGAGAATGCTACATTAAAATAATTGTATTTTTTGAGATGATATAGAGTGGAGATGAAGTGCATTTTGCTTACTGTTGTTTACCCATGTGATGTGGTAGACTTCCATGGAATAGCGTCCCGTTCCTAAGGTCATGAGAAGAGAGGAAGTGCTGTCTCGTTCAAATGGGAACTTCACTGCTTCATTGCGATGAATGAAGCACTAATATTGGATGTCCCTGGGTTAGTTCATTTAGAGAGTTAATTTCTGATTTAGCAAATGAGTGAATTTCTCCTTTTGTTGGAATAAGGATAGCCTACATCCACATCTATCTCTCCTTCCCCATCTATCTCTCTCTCTCTCTCTCTCTCTCTCTGTCTTTGTCGTTGATGAAAAGAGGACTGAAGTCGGTCTGTCCACTGTGTCCACACTATTCAATACTCTACAGACTCTACCTTGCTTTCATCTCCTATTCCCACAGGAAGTGCTTCTCATGGTCTGTCTGTCTCTGTATCACTCTCTCTCATATGAAGTCAGAGCAAGTCAAGTCAAGTCAAGTCAAGTCAATTCAAGTCAAGTCAAGTCAAGTCAAGTCAAGTCAAGTCAAGTCAAGTCAAGTCAAGTCAAGTCAAGTCATTCTTTAATGTTATGAATGAACTCCAATGAGCTACAAGTTTTAATCAAGTGTTCATATTATTGATGAGCATATTTTTAATGAGCATTGTGTAAGGTGTAGTATTTATACGAGCAACAAACAAACTATGAATAAACCAAAAGCATCAGTCAAATTGAATGTAAGTTAAGTAGATATTATAATAACAAAGTATAAAAGCTTCAGGGCTTCTCAGTAAAGTTTTAAAGTTTTCAGGGACTTTGCCAGAATTCAGGCGTAGGCCAGCCTGTCTGGATATGGAAGCAAATGATTACTTGGGTGGCTTCGAAAATTTAGTATAACTTCAGGCAGAGAATTATTCCTTGCTTTATAGTAATCCTCGAAAAATTTAAACATAGACTAATGCACTCTGTAGCGCTACCTACTTACAGTTACATACATGCACAACATTTTGTGGAATTCATCTGAATTCAGTCCAATTTACTAGCCTCTCTCTCCCTCTCTCTCTCTCTCTCTCTCTCTCTCTCTCTCTCTCTCTCTCTCTCCCTCTCTCTCTCCCTCTCTCTCTCTCTCTCCCTCCCTGTCTCTTTGCTCTTGCTGCATACTTTCTTTCCTCTAACAGATAGCTAACATGCTCTTGTGCTGATAGCCCTGGCCTGCCTGCTCGCTCTCCCTTGTGCCCAATGAGATTCATAGCTCCTTTAGCAGCGAAATTGAAAAGAAACCTGTTTCATCTCATTTCAATATCTGCCAGGAGTGACTGGTGCTGGTGCCTCACACACACACACACATACACACACACACACACACACACACACACACACACACACACACACACACACACACACACACACACACACACACACACACACACACACACACACACACACACACATACACACTGTCTTTTTCTACTCGGTCTACTTTTGGCTCAGAAGAAATGCATTGCTTTAAATGATTATTGGGGATTATTACAGCAGGGGATGTAGCTGCTGGAATGTGGAGGTGTGCGCTGCGTCTTTGCCTGCTCCTCTCCCCTCAGGCACAGAGGCAGAGAGACAGCCAATGCAGAGCGAGAAGCAGACAGGCACAGAGACAAAGAGACAGGCCGAGAGACAGCCAAGCAGGCAGAGAGACAGCCAGATAGGCAGAGAGACAGCCAGGTAGGCAGAGAGACAGCCAGGCCCGGTGTTCAGAGAACTGTTTCAGAGATCAATTGACACGCACACAATTCCAGTGATATGGAAAACAGCGGAAATCGTACCTCTGCCAAAGACACCCAAACCAGTTGGACTAAATGATTTTAGACCAGTGGCACTCACTTCTGTTGCCATGAAGAGAGACAGGCAATGCAGAGCGAGAAGCAGACAGGCAGAGAGGCAAAGAGACAGGCAAGAAGACAGCCAAGCAGGCAGAGAGACAGCCAGATAGGCAGACAAGACAGGTA
>NC_085000.1:28921725-28924225 GCF_963854185.1 Sardina pilchardus | reverse complement strand
ATTTTTTTTAATTCATCGGAGATCTCGTTCATGTTTGTTCCTCTCTTCTTCACTCTCAGGCCTCCAGCAGTGTAAATGCGGTGTGAGTGGAGATGATTGCCTGGTTATTCCCTGTGTTTAGAGGCAGTCAGCCGTGAAATCTTTAATGATGTGACAGAGAGCTCAGTGCCAGGCTATGATTGAGTGGAGCGTCATGTCAAAAATGTGGAAAATAAATAATGACTCATAAACAAATAGGAAAAAAAATGTGAAATGTTCTCTGCTATGTGACTAAAACAGTTGAGAAAAGAAAGAGGAGTTCTTTCTAACCACTTCACACTGCTTGATAGTGAAATGAATCGGAAAATGAGTGTCTCTCTCTTTCCCTCTATATAATTTTGGATCTTTCTAATTGTGTCTAATTGTTTCTAATTGTCACCATCCATGTGTGTATGCGTGTGTGTGTGTGTGTGTGTGTGTGTGTGTGTGTGTGTGTGTACTTGTTTCAGTACAACGAGGAGCTGCACTACGTTGAGCCGTGTCTGAACGGAACGCTGGTCCAGGCTGACGTGACCAACAAAGATGTAAGTTGAAATGACCTCCGAACATATTGTCAGTGTCGTATTCTGCATAATATTTGCCTCCACGTTTAGTTCTCCTAATATGTACCCTGTCACTCCTCATCTCAGGCCACAGGGGGAAATGCTCCCTGATCACTCTGTTGTACCCACTGACAAAGCAAACATGGGATAGTGGGGATGTGTGTGTGTGTGTGTGTGTGTGTGTAGGGGACTCCGCGTTGGTTTATTTTTCTGGGAAATGTTTGGCTTTTGCTCGGTAATGAGGCTGCCTATCAGAGCGGTGCACTCCGCCCGTGTCTCCGCGGAGACAGGTTTCATTAAGATGGGCGCTCTGATATCGGCCCAGACGAGGCCCGCGCGTGGCCCGCCTCCGCCCCGGAGCCCTCGGCTCGCACGCGACGAGTCTCCCGCCCTGAGAGAGCAGCGCATCAGCTTTCACCTCCTCGCAGCTTTGCTCCTCCACCATGTCAGATATGCAGACCACGATGCAAACTGTAGAATCAGTCCAGTGCCTGAACTATGGTTGAAACTTATGTGAACTCGCTGGTGAACTTTATCCTGGTGTTGTTGTTATTGAAAGTAATGAATTGGATGTGGTCATTGCATTTTTTCCCCCCCTGTGCTTTAATTTGCTCTTTGGATTTGTGTGGATTCTTGTATGGATATTTATGATTTAGCACACAGTCCTTTATCTGTGTTTACTCACACGCTGCAATCCTCCAAATCCTCTGTCATGGTGCGCGCCAGGGCAAGATTAACATTAGAGGCGGGAGGATAGATATGAAGTCCGTAGCGCATAACACACACACACACACACACACACACACACACACACACACACACACACACACACACACACACACACACACACACACACAACACAATCTGTGGATATGCATATACACATTCACTCTCACACACAGAGACATAAACGAACAAAACACACACTGTCTGTGAGTCAAATGTTGACACATAATCTAATTGAAGAATATAAAGGTGTTTAGCTGTTTACACCTAACACTTTGAGAGGACAAGTGCAGGATACTACACGATACATGGTGATTGACTGGTTGACTGAGTGAGTGAGTGAGTGAGTGAGTGAGTCAGTGAGTGACTGAGTGAGTGACTGAGTGACTGAGTGAGAAAAAGAGAGAGAGAGAGAGTGAAATCTATCCACTTGTTTTGTGCTTGGGGCTTATCAGCCCAGCAGTAAATCAATCCCTGCCATGAGACCTCCATCTTTGGGCTTGTGTGAGTGAGAGAGTGTGACTGCAAGAGCACTGTGACAGAGAGCGAGAAATAGACATAAGGGAGAGGAAATGAAAAATCTGGCATGGGAAAAGTACCTGCACATTTGTGTGTGTGTGTGTGTGTGTGTGTGTGTGTGTGTGTGTGTGTGTGTGTGTGTGTGTGTGTGTGTGTGTGTGTGTGTGTGTGTGTGTGTGTGTGTGTGTGTGTGTGTGTGTGTGTGTGTGTGTGTGTGTGTGTGTGTTCATTTTAGTGTATGTGATTCTAATATATTTTGTAGATTTAGTACTCCAGCAAATGGCGTATGTCCATACATGGGCATCTGCTTGAGAGAGTCTTCAGTGTGGATGAGCAGAATGTTTCGTAGGTGAATTGGTGTTGGTGATTTTGGCATAGTCTTATGCTAGACTCTTATGGATGAAGAAAAATAAGGAAGACCCAAAGGCAGGGCTTTATAGGGCAAAGGCATGACTATCTAAGAATGGTTGGGTATAAGGTGAAAGGATGAAGGGATAGAGAGAGAGAGAGAGAGAGAGAGAGAGAGAGAGAGAGAGAGAGAGAGAGAGAGAGAGAGAGAGAGAGAGAGAGAATGAGACGCAGGGGTTGACTGAAAGAGACAAAGACATTTTGAGTGTAAAAACAGCAGGTGCCCATCAGTCTGAAAGATTCCTAAAATTGCTCTTTTTTCCCCT
>NC_085000.1:28881725-28884225 GCF_963854185.1 Sardina pilchardus | reverse complement strand
TCCTTTAGCAGGATGGACGGCATACCCTGCATGGTGTGATTTTGAACAGCTGTCCCCTCAGTGGGCCTTCACCCCCCTCTCTGAAGAGTAAACATGAAGGTGAAGCAGTGTGTACAGTCAGGCAAAACAACATTTCTCGATCAACACAGTATGATCTTTTTAATTACTCCACCAATGAGCCAATATCCAACACAAGCTCGTGCTGAAAAGCTTTGAGGGATCCACGATGACACGTCTGCCAGATAGACTGCTCTTCCTCCCTGACATCCCTATACCTGAGATTATAGTGCCATGGGAACGAACAGAGTGCAGAGCGAGATCGAGGTTTGTGACGAGTGTGTTTTTTTGTCGTTCCCCCCCCGTTGCCAGTATGAAGAGGGAAAGAAGAGGAAGAAGCCCAACTACAGCAGCGTGGATCTGTCGGAGGTAGAGTGGGAGGACAAGGAGGACATGGTGAGTTCAGCCCTCACAGCTCTCTAGAAAGCGCAGGCTTTTCAAGCATCTCCCACAAGCGTCAGTCAGCAGGGGAGTATGAATAAGGATCTCTGATCATCTAAAGATGTCTGATCATCCAGTTTAAGGTGTGTTTTAACCATAGCTGTCATGCAATCCAGTGACCTCCCCCTCTACCTGTCTGTCTCCAAAATGCTGGTTTTAAGCCATTTAAAACTGATGGATATACTGTAGGTGAAATGGGACATACATCTTGTCATTTTCAGTTGCGAAATGCCATGGTGAACAGGAAGACCGGATCTTTCTCCATGGAGGTCAAGAAAACTATCGATAAAGGGGTAAGCAGAGCGAAGCAAAAATGGCATAAAAAGCAGGTGAAAATGTCATTTTAAATGTAGCCATATAAAATGACAGAGAGGACTCGTAATTATCTTTAATGACGGCTTTATGCCGCTAAGTGCTTCCAAGTGGCCGTGGAGTGTGTCGGTTTGGAGTAGAAGTAGTGCTGGAGAGTTGCTTAGAATGTGTGTGTAGTAGAGAGAGTCGTCCAAAGCCCTGCTGAGAGGAAGACTGAGTCCTCATCATCACACAGTCCTCTCCCACTCCCCGCCATTACAACATGCCCTTTCTCCAACATCAACCCACAAATGGCATTTAAAAAGAGGTGTGTGTGTGTGTGTGTGTGTGTGTGTGTGTGTGTGTGTGTGCGCGCGCTTACAGAGACGTGTTCTGGTCCTGCACAATGACTACTACTACACGGACATAAAAGGGACCCCCTTCAGGTAAGGTTATGGATGTCTTTGTTTCACAGGAAATAATTATAATTAAATGAATATTTTGTTCAGTCACTCACAGCTTTGTCTGGATTTTGTTAGCATCCAGTTTCTCCGTCTGACACACACTTTTTTCACAAACACAGACAATCACAGTCAAGCAGTAAGATAGTCAGCGGTCTATTTTGAGTTTAAAAAGTTGACTGGAATTTAGCAGACACTTTTATCCAAAGCGATGCGGACTTGCAAATGGGGGTTTTGGAATGGAACCCAGGCCGACCAATAGTCTGGCGGTGACATGGCTACTACTCTCCCATGCCCGCGTTTGTACCATGAAAGTTGAGGTTGAGGGCAGCACGGTCACTTTTCACAGAACAGATGATCTTCCCAGATTGGCCGGCAGAGTCCCCTCCTGGGCCAAACATGGCTAACATGGCTTCACAAGGTCTACGGGATGCAGTAGAGAATAAAGAGCTTTGTTCATGGCTTTTTCATTATCTCTGCAGTCTAGGGGTGGCTCTGTCCAGGGGACATGGGAAATATTTCTTCAGAGGGAGTGTCACCATAGAGGAAGGTAAGAGTCCCCACACCCATCACACAAAACACTGCCTCTCTATCATACACACACATACATATACATATACACATACACAGAGAGAGAGAGAGAGAGAGAGAGAGAGAGAGAGAGGGTGTGTGTGTGTGTGTGGGGGGGGGGGGGGCGTTGTGGTTACATCGAAGATTTTAGAGTGGAGCACACTAGAATCTTTTGTCTAAATGCTGTTATTTTTCTACAGTGTATATGTCCGACTCTCTCACTCTCTCACCCTAGCCCCATACAAAAGTGTTTTTTCTTTTTCTGCTTTGTTTATTTCACAGAGGAAGTTAAGTGCCTTGGTTGTGTTCGAGAGGGGTTGCCTAAGCCCGTGTGTGTGTGTGTGAGAGAGAGAGAGAGAATATATGTGGCTGTATATATAAGCATGTGTGTTAGTGTGTGTGTGTGTGCGCGTCTGTGTGTTTTTGCCAGGTACCCGTGCACTTCCTTGCGGTTCCCCGCGGATCATGCGTGTTAATATTCATCCTCACACACGGCGTGCGCATTTCAAAACACGGGTTGGCGGCCGGGACGACGGGAGCATGACTTGGCGTTTCCCCCATGTTAAGAGATGTCAGGACTGATAGAAATGGACATTTTTCATCCCGCACAGCCGATGAATTATGAATGAAAAGCCGGGAGAGGGGAGCGGGAGGAGAGCGGAGTGTCCGGGGCACACACA
>NC_085000.1:28861725-28871725 GCF_963854185.1 Sardina pilchardus | reverse complement strand
GCCAGTAGCAGTGGGAGCAAGAACTGTACTGTACTGTTGCTGGTGGCCTGTGAACTGTCCCGGGACACCTAAGCACTGTCCCGGGACACCCAAGCACTGTCCCGGGAGCAAGAACTGTACTGTACTGTTGCTGGTGGCCTGTGAACTGTCCCGGGACACCCAGCCACTGTCCCGGGACACCTAAGCACTGTCCCGGGACACCCAAACACTGTCCCGGGACACCCAAACACTGTCCCGAGACACTAGACACTGTCCCGGGACACCTAAGCACTGTCCCGGGACACCCAAGCACTGTCCCGGGACACCCAGACACTGTCCCGGGACACCCAAGCACTGTCCCGGGACACCCAGACACTGTCCCGGGACACCTAAGCACTGTCCCGGGACACCCAAACACTGTCCCGAGACACTAGACACTGTCCCGGGACACCTAAGCACTGTCCCGGGACACCCAGACACTGTCCCGGGACACCCAGACACTGTCCCGGGACACCCAAGCACTGTCCCGGGACACCCAAACACTGTCCCGAGACACTAGACACTGTCCCGGGACACCTACGCACTGTCCCGGGACACCCAGACACTGTCCCGGGACACCCAAACACTGTCCCGAGACACTAGACACTGTCCCGGGACACCTAAGCACTGTCCCGGGACAACCAGACACTGTCCCGGGACACCTAAGCACTGTCCCGGGACACCCAAGCACTGTCCCGGGACACCCAGACACTGTCCCGGGACACCTAAGCACTGTCCCGGGACACCCAGACACTGTCCCGGGACACCCAAGCACTGTCCCGGGACACCCAGACACTGTCCCGGGACACCCAAGCACTGTCCCGGGACACCCAAGCACTGTCCCGGGACACCTAAGCACTGTCCCGGGACACCCAAACACTGTCCCGAGACACTACACACTGTCCCGGGACACCTACGCACTGTCCCGGGACACCTAAGCACTGTCCCGGGACACCCAGACACTGTCCCGGGACACCCAAACACTGTCCCGAGACACTAGACATTGTCCCGGGACACCTAAGCACTGTCCCGGGACACCCAGACACTGTCCCGGGACACCCGAGCACTGTCCCGAGACACAAGACACTGTCCCGGGACACCTAAGCACTGTCCCGGGACACCCAGACACTGTCCCGGGACACCTAAGCACTGTCCCGGGACACCTAAGCACTGTCCCGGGACACTAGACACTGTCCCGGGACACCTAAGCACTGTCCCGGGACACCCAAACACTGTCCCGAGACACTAGACACTGTCCCGGGACACCTACGCACTGTCCCGGGACACCCAGACACTGTCCCGGGACACCCAGACACTGTCCCGAGACACTAGACACTGTCCCGGGACACCTAAGCACTGTCCCGGGACACCCAGACACTGTCCCGGGACACCCGAGCACTGTCCCGGGACACCCAAACACTGTCCCGAGACACTAGACACTGTCCCGGGACACCTAAGCACTGTCCCGGGACACCCAGACACTGTCCCGGGACACCTAAGCACTGTCCCGGGACACCTAAGCACTGTCCCGGGACACCCAAACACTGTCCCGAGACACTAGACACTGTCCCGGGACACCTACGCACTGTCCCGGGACACCCAGACACTGTCCCGGGACACCCAGACACTGTCCCGAGACACTAGACACTGTCCCGGGACACCTAAGCACTGTCCCGGGACACCCAGACACTGTCCCGGGACACCCGAGCACTGTCCCGGGACACCCAAACACTGTCCCGAGACACTAGACACTGTCCCGGGACACCTAAGCACTGTCCCGGGACACCCAGACACTGTCCCGGGACACCTAAGTTAGATTAATTTCTCTTCCAAACAAAATTAAGTGCATTTTTATGTAGGCCTATAAGGGTTTTCTAAAAGCCCCTTTTTCCCATAAAATGATAATTATTATGTTTATTTGTATAGAACCCCTGGCGTGTAGTCATAGTATCTTTTCACTTTGTATGCTGTATGTTTGCCTAAATTAATAATTAATTTGCATCAACAAACTATGAAGGTATTATTGGGGCAAAAGTCACGAGCACATTTAACTGCAGATTTCGCATTCGCACACTAAAGTCACAAATGTGTAACCGTACATTTGAAGTTGTAGATATTTTTTTCATACCTTGTTAACACAAAATAGGGCTACGGGTTCACGAATCCGTTCTACAAGTTCACAAAACCGTTTTACAGATACACGAATTCTCACCTGTGCATCACAAGTTCCTGGCCTCATCCCCTCGAGACTTTTGCTCCATTTACACTGCAACGATTGGGGCAAAACACATTCGCACATCCGTGTTTCATAGTCTGAGAACATGCACAACATTCGTGCATTTGTAAACCCAAATGTGAACTAATGCAACAGAAGTTGTGCATCTGTGAAATGTTTTCTCATTAATACAAGTCTTACACGACTACAAGTGCATTGATACAAGTGCTTGAGTCTACATCATGGTCTACATCTGCGAGTTTCCGTCGCTGTTTTCCGGGGACGAATACTTTTGCACCAATTATACCACCTGGCGATGTGCAAAACCGATTTGTACTTGTGCACGCAGAGAGCATCGATCGAAAACAAAACAAGGCGGCCGGATCTGGATCTGGATCGCGCCCACACATCCCTGCTCATATAAGTAGCCTAACCTCCGCTTGTTTCCTCATCAATATAAAGACAAGGACGCACGATTTGTAGATTTTCTTTTCACAGAGTGAGAAAACATACTTCGGAGTGATTATTTGCACCCGGGTGTAAATAGTGGAATGGAGGCATTTTCTTATTTGCACCCAAACCTGTAATGCGTGCAGAAACAGATGGGATGGCCTACCTAAATCTAACAAGTTAGGATTTTTAAAAACAATCTTTTTGATGGAAATGTGGTGCTAAATTCCCATAAACGTGTTCAGTTAACGGGTAAAACCGTACGTTTGTAACCAAAATCAAGAATTACGAGCTTGTTTACCGTCACCTAGCAACCAGAAGATAGACAAATATTACTAGCCCAGTCAATCGCATAACGTAGAAGTCATGTAGGTTAGCGGATAAATGCATGAGCCATGAATCAGAGATTGGTGGTTCAAATCACTCCAAATGTATGCTAATGCATTTTTTTTTTTGCATGCCAAACTAAAATATTTTGAAAGTATGTGCGAACGACTCTCTTCTCTTTGATGACGTTACTTCGCGGCAAATAAGAGTTTGTGCTTAATGAATCTGTCAAAAATGGTCTAGTTTTATTTTAGTTATAGAAATAGGCTACAGTTGTGAGTAGAACGCTTCTAAATAGTCAACTCCTCTACAGAAAACAACTCTTTCAACTATATTGGCATGCAAAAAAAAGCCATAGGTTACTAATGGGATACGAACTGCCAATCTTCGAACCATGGCCCATGCGCCTACCCGCTATCCTATACAATTTCTAATACATGCAACGGGCTAGTAGCGTAATATTTCTATCTTCTGGTTGCTCAGTGACGGTAAACAAACTCGTAATTCTTGATTTTGCTTACAAACGGACGGTTTTACCCGTTAACTGAACACGTTTATGGGAATTTAGCACCACGTTTCCATCAAAAAGATTGTTTTTAAAAATCCTAACTTGTTAGATTTAGGTAGGCCATCCCATCTGTTTCTGCACGCATTACAGGTTTGGGTGCAAATAAGAAAATGGATCCATTCCACTATTTACACCCGGGTGCAAATAATCACTCCGAAGTATGTTTTCTCACTCTGTGAAAAGAAAATCTACAAATCGTGCGTCCTTGTCTTTATATTGATGAGGAAAAGCGGAGGTTAGGCTATATGAGCAGGGATGTGTGGGCGCGATCCAGATCCAGATCCGGCCGCCTTGTGTTGTTTTCGATCGATGCTCTCTGCGTGCACAAGTACAAATCGGTTTTGCACATCGCCAGGTGGTATAATTGGTGCAAAAGTATTCGTCCCCGGAAAACAGCGACGGAAACTCGCAGATGTAGACTCAAGCACTTGTATCAATGCACTTGTAGTCGTGTAAGACTTGTATTAATGAGAAAACATTTCACAGATGCACAACTTCTGTTGCATTAGTTCACATTTGGGTTTACAAATGCACGAATGTTGTGCATGTTCTCAGACTATGAAACACGGATGTGCGAATGTGTTTTGCCCCAATCGTTGCAGTGTAAATGGAGCAAAAGTCTCGAGGGGATGAGGCCAGGAACTTGTGATGCACAGGTGAGAATTCGTGTATCTGTAAAACGGTTTTGTGAACTTGTAGAACGGATTCGTGAACCCGTAGCCCTATTTTGTGTTAACAAGGTATGAAAAAAATATCTACAACTTCAAATGTACGGTTACACATTTGTGACTTTAGTGTGCGAATGCGAAATCTGCAGTTAAATGTGCTCGTGACTTTTGCCCCAATAATACCTTCATAACAAACACGTCACTGATTTCAAAGGTTCCGTGCCCTCCCCCCATTTCTCCCAATGGTTTCTCCTTCATCACGCAATGCGAAAGTTATCATAGTGACAGAACAGCTGACTGCAGAAGTGTCAGTGGTGCGCCCGCTTCGGATGTTATCAGTCCATTGAATGGGCGTTATCAATCGTAATCAGCCTCATAGTTATGGGTTAGAAGGCGCCATCTCCGCCTTCTAGCAGGTTCAGAAGGCTGTTATCACGCATTCGCATGGTTGACCACGATACAAACACATTAGGATCCCAGAATCCAATCAGAAATCAGAAACGGAAATTACCGAGCAGTGACGAAGTAAAACGAAGAATTCAAATCGGAGAAAGGAAGTGAGCTGTGTTTCGTTGCGTTGTTATTATATTGAATTGTGTATTTGCAAAAGTGATGAAATCGGGGGGGGGAAATGGTAGCCTACGCCATATATTACCCTGCACCGTATTGTTTGGTTGCTCATCTGGTTTATTCAGGTTTTTCATCTGGTTTATAAATGCATGCATTTCATATTGATTTGTGCATTTGCAAAACTTTAGATCGGGAAAAAATGTCAGACTACGCCACATTACCCAGCACCGTATTGTTTGGTTGCTCATCTGGTTTATTCATTGCCTAGAAATCTAGACGCACCCTAGCGGCCAAAAATATTTTTGCCTAGCGGGATGGTCTAGGGTCGCACCGTTGAGGACAAGCCTGCGCTAGGCTCGAGTTCAGCCTAGACAATCAGAACGCTCTATCTGTGTACGGAGTCCTTGAGCCCGCCTTAGCTCACCTTCGGCTTCCGATAAGATGCCAGGGGGCTGGACCATGCGTCCTCGTTCGACGAGTTAGGTTTGAGACCGTATCGCACAACCATAGAGAAAAACAAAAGTTGGATGAGGCTAACGAAGCGTGCTCGTTTGAATCGGCTTTGGAAGAGTTAGACTTGGGCTTTTCTTTGAAGTTTGAGCAGAAAGAAGCACTCAAGTCATTCGTTTTAAAGAAGGATGTATTTGCCGTTTTGCCGACCGGCTACGATTGGTCACAAATGCTGGCCTATTACATGCAGAGGCAGTTTGAAAGACAACTGTTCATCCCACCCACAGGCTTCAACTCTGTCAATGGTCCGACCCCAAACTATACATGTCTGTGTAGTTTGGCTTGCCAGGCTAGTTTATTCAGGCTTTTATGTCTAATAAATGGCTTGATTGCATGGTAATTTTGCTAGCAATGAAGTTGAATTAACATTACATAATTGGGCAAATCTGTCAATGCAAGGTAGGCCTACATAATTTATAACTAATACTATTGATACTATGAAATTCATTCATATTATTATAGGGTGTTGCAGGGATTGATATGGTGCTTGCTATGCTAAATACAAAATCCCAACACCCAAAAAACTACCACCACTCAAAAATATAGTCGTAATGGTGATGTCATCCTGACCTATGGTCCTCTCAAGCACACAGAAGGGAGGAATATAACTTGTAACTTAAATCGCATTCACACCCCAAGCGTTCAAAGGGTATTACAGCTTAAATCACATCTACACTCCTCAGGCTTTCCAACAATATATGATTTAGGCTACTTCAGATGAGCTATGCTTATATTACACCCAAAAAACTACCAACACTCAAAAATATACGTCAGTCTTACCGGTGATGTCATCCTCGCATATGGTCTTCTCAAGCACAAAGAAGGGTGGAATATAACTTATTACAGCTTAAATCACATCTACACTCCTCAAGCTTTCCAACAATATATGATTTAGGCTACTTCAGATGAGCTATGCTTATATTACACCCAAAAAACTACCAACACTCAAAAATATATGTCAGTCTTAACGGCCATCTCCACCTTCTTGCAGGTTCAGAAGGCTGTTATCCCTCCATTGAATTGGCATTATCAATCGTAATCAGCCCCATAGGTATGGGTTAGAAGGGGCCAGCCATCCGAACCTGCTAGAAGGTGGAGATGGCCCCTTAACCCATACCTATGTAGCTGTAATAAGTTATATTCCACCCTTCTTTGTGCTTGAGAAGACCATAGGTCAGGATGACATCACCGTTACGACTGACGTATATTTTTGAGTGGTGGTAATTTTTTGGGTGTTGGGATTTTGTATTTAGCATAGCAAGCACCATATCAATCCCTGCAACACCCTATAATAATCTGAATGAATTTCATAGTATTGTAGCGTGTCTAAGTTCTTAAAAAGACTTGTGTGAGTTGGGCTCCTACATCATGTACATGTCAAGAGTTGTGGCGTGGCTGTGGCCGACAACAGTCATTATTAAAAGTACCGGTTTGTGATAAACTGTCTCGTCATTGACACGGGACGTTACAGTATCAATAGTATTAGTTATAAGTTATTAGAGTGCATGAAAAATGCACTCTATTGTTATCCAACTATTCTTATTATTATTCTTCAACGCTTTTTGTGCGTTTAATGGTTATGGTTATGGTTATGGTTATTTAGCAGACGCCTTTGTCCAAAGCGACATACAAATAAATAACAATACAATTAAATAACAGTGAACAATTACAAAAAGGGAGAATAGCAATATTATCAATAAAACAATCAATTAAGCACTAACCTAATGAGAAATAAATGCAACTTCAACGGTTTAACTTTGAAACTTCATTCAAACTGTGTCACGTAGATCTTACTTCGGTGACTTGGGCTTTGTACTTTTCAACTTTGTAACTTTTATACTTTTTAAACTATTTAATTAAAACTATCAAAATTTCCCCATAGACTTAACATTGTGATTATGACATCACCGATTAGAATCCTATGCCAGAACTCTCTCTCCCAGGCTTTTAGAATCCTATGCCAGAACTCTCAGGCTTCTAGAATCCTACTGTATGCCAGAACTCTCTCTCTCAAGCCGCCTTCACATTGGCACAGTAGATACGGCTGCGAAACGGCCGGAAGTCATGCATTTCCTATGGAGATTCGCAGACCGTATGCGAATGGGTCCGTACAGTGCGGTGCGAAAAAAATCGGGTCCGTTGGTCATCCGCATGCGTTAAAAAAATTGAACTCGTACGACAGCAACGGACGGTTCCTATCCGAAGGAAGTTAGCGTTGCTATGGTACTGATAAACAAATTGAATATCTATCTTTTATAATGTCATATTACATGCTTTTAAACGATAAAGTTTAAAACAAAAGTCATCGAAAAGGAACGTGTATGATCCATAGTGGTGCACAAGCCCATCTTGTGAAAAATAAAATGAACGGTTGATGTAAAATAAATAATTATTTCCAAACGAAGTTTTTTGTCATGTCACTGTCTTACATGGTCTCTTAACACTATTAGGGCAGTTAGACAATTAATTTAGAAATAAAATAGCACTATTGTACATTTTACTCCCAAACTCGAAAAGCCTCCGACACTTCCAACGGTCAAGTCCGACGTCCGACGGGGGAGCACTGCGAATTACGGAGTGCCAATGTGAAGGCGGCTTCAGGCTTTAAGCATGCAGTCTGGCTCTAATAAGACTACAGATCCTATTCAACTGTTCCCTGTGCCCAAAACTGTTTCAAAATAAAAATCCTCACTACCATAATTCACTATCAAATCATTCAACCATTTAAACTACTCAACTATTTAACTGTTCAGCCATTTTAACTGTCAGTTGTCATCAGCTATTTAAACTGCTCAACTATTTATACTCAACTATTTAACTGTTTGGCTATTCCAACTGTCCGTTTTCATCAACTATGACTCCCTCCAACTGTTTCTACTGCCTGAAACTAAATTCACTATTAAATAATTAAACTATCTAAACTACTCAACTATTTAACTATTTGGCTATTCCAACTGTCCGTTTTCATCAACTATGACTCCCTCCAACTGTTTCTACTGCCTGAAACTAAATTCACTATTAATTAATTCAACTATTTAAACTACTCAACTATTTAACTGTTTGGCTATTCCAACTGTCAGTTTGCATCAACTATGACTCCCTCCAACTGTTTCTACTGCCTGAAACTGTTTCAAAATAAAAGTCCTCACTAAAACAATTCACTATTAATTAATATCTATTTAAACTATTCAACTATTTAACTTTTCAGCCATTCTAACTGTCAGTTGTCATCAACTATGACTCCCTCCAACAGTTTCTACTGCCTGAAACTGTTTCTTGATGAAAGTCCTTACTTCAATTATTCACAATTAAAGAATTAAACATTTAAACTACTTTTACTACATTTATTACTACTTTAAACGAATTAATCAACTGTTCAGCCATTTTAACTGCCAGTTGTCTTCAACTATGACTACCACCACTTATTTCCTCTGCCCACAACTGTTTCAAAATAAGTCATCAGTGCCATAATTCCGTATTTAATAATTTAACTATTTAAACTATGCAACTATTTAACTCATTTAGCTCAACTATTTGAACTAGCCTACTCAACTGTTTAACTTTTTGCCCATTCCAACTGTTAATTGTCATCAACTATGACTCCCATCAACCTTTTTTCTACTTCACCTCTATCTTTGTGCTTGAATGATATTTAAAACATTATCTAACAATATTTTGCAGAAATGTTTACATTTTCATGCACTCGTAATTCCCTGGAATTGCTTTCTCTAGTTTTATTTATTAGACCTAAAAGCCTGAATAAACCAGATGAGCAACCAAACAATACGGTGCAGGGTAATAATATATGGCGTAGGCTACAATTTTTTCTCCGATTTCATCAGTTTTGCAAATGCACAAATCAATATAATAACAACGCAACGAAACGCAGCTCACTTCCTTTCCCCGATTTGAATTCTTTGTTTTACTTCGTCACTGCTCGGTAATTTCCGTTTCTGATTTCTGATTGAATTCTGGGATCCTAATGTGTTTGTATCGTGGTCAACCATGCGAATGCGTGATAACAGCCTTCTGAACCTGCTAGAAGGTGGAGATGGCGCCTTCTAACCCATAACTATGAGGCTGATTACGATTGATAACGCCCATTCAATGGACTGATAACGTCCGAGGCGGGCGCACCACTGACACTTCTGCAGTCAGCTGTTCTGTCACTATGATAACTTTCGCGTTGCATGATGAAGGAGAAACCATTGGGAGAAATGGGGGGAGGGCACGGAACCTCTGAAATCAGTGACGTGGTTGTTGATGCAAATTAATTATTAATTTAGGCAAACATACAGCAAACAAAGTGAAAAGATACAATGACTACACGCCAGGGGTTCTATACAAATAAACATTTAATAATTATCATTTTATGGGAAGGGGCTTTTAGAAAACCCTTAGAGGCCTACATAAAAATGCACTTAATTTTGGACAGTGTCTGGGTGTCCCGAGACAGTGCTTGGGTGTCCAGGGACACTGTCTGGGTGTCCCGGGAAAGTGCTTAGGTGTCCTAGGACAGTGTCTAGTGTCTCAGGACAGTGCTTGGGTGTCCCGTGACAGTTCTTAGGTGTCCCGGGACAGTGGCTGGGTGTCCCGGGACAGTGCTTAGGTGTCCCGGGACAGTGTCTAGTGTCTCGGGACAGTGTTTGGGTGTCCCGGGACAGTGTCTGGGTG
>NC_085000.1:28849225-28856725 GCF_963854185.1 Sardina pilchardus | reverse complement strand
ATCTCCACCAGCACGCCAAATCTGTGGGCAGGTCCTGTTTACTGTCTGTGGTCACGTCAAACCAAGGCATGGGCAAAAATGCCACACTCAAAAAAAAATCCAAATGAGATTTCTTCCCATTCTGTCCTGTTTAATTCTCCGTACCCAGTATTGCTTAACGAGACAGTGTTAGTCTTTTGCGGAAAGTCGTAGACTAAAGATGTTATTGCTAAAACAGTTGCTCTACTCAGTTGCGAACAAACAGGAACAGACCAAATGATATACTCATTTAGACACAATTAACACACACACACACACACACACACACACACACACACATACGCTCACACACACACACACATACAATTGTACACACACACACACACACACACACACACACATACATACATAGAGATGCAGACAAATGCAAACACACAGATCCTCCCAAATGCAAACACAAAGAAATGGCCACACTCGGTCCTCCAGTGTACACCAATCATACAGTACACATCGTCTCTGACCTCTGAGGTTCCGGCTATCCCAGATAGACACACCTTCTAGATCTCTAGAGTATACACAACCCTGCTCATGACACACAGGAACACAAGATATGCACAGTTAGCAGCTGCCTACTTTCCCAGTCAAACCCTGATAGGCCCATTTTAGACACACAATAGAAAATTCCACTTGACTAATAAATGACACTCAACCAACAACCAGGAAAAAAAAGTAAACAAAAAGAAAAAAAACAATCTGTCCACTACTACGGCAGATATGTACATAATGCCTTTTGTGCTTTAAAAGGGAAACGGGCTCGTTGTTTTGGGTTTATCGTCATGGAAGAGTCACTGATATGTTTTTTTTTTTCTACGTATCTTTGGCCTACACCGCACACAGCATACTGTATGTCAAAAATCCATTTCACATTTTCCAACATCGTTCCAGTGAGGGTCCAAATGTCCCAGCATCCCAGGGATCCACCGGAGGCCTGCACTGTATGTATTAAAGGGGCAAAGACGAGGAGCAAAGGGCCAAGTGTGTGTGTGCAAGGTGTGTTTAGTTGCCAGACTGCTCAGCACCAAGTCCAGTCCTATCTGCAGTCTAAAAAAATGCAGGCATGGGTGAGTGCCTTGATACTGTGTATGTGTGTGTGTGTGTGTGTGTGTGTGTGTGTGTGTGTGTGTGTGTGTGTGTTTGTGTGTGTGTTTGTGCTGTACTTGTGTCTGGAGTTTTCAGAGTTCTTATATTATGTATAATCAGGAATTGTGTGTGTGTGTGCTTTTGTTGCCATATCCAATGGAAAAGGTAGAAGTTCAGAATGTACATGTGTGTTTCTCTGTGTGTGTGTAGGTTGTTTTTGGTCATGTTTTGCCTGTGTATGTGTGTGTGTGTGCCAAGTAGCCAAGTAGCCATATTTGGAGAAGAAGGTGTTGTGTGCACCCATAACATCTGATGTGCTCTTGTTTTATTATTGTCAACAAAGTCATATGATTAAATCACGTCAGGTTTGCACCTTTCAAATGTGTGTCCTGTATGTGTATTAGTCCTGAATTGTGGACACAAACAAAGAAGTAAATTTGTGGATGTATGAGTTTGTGTATGAATATTGCGTGTGTGTGTGTGTGTGTGTGTGTGTGTGTGTGTGTGTGAGTATGAATATTGTGTGTGTGTGTGTGTGTTTGTGTGTGTGTATCTGTGTGTCTGTGTGTGTGTGTGCCTGATGGCAACAGGTCTTACATGGTGTCAGCGTCTTTGCATCGTCTGCTCACAGGACTCCAGTCACATCCCATCCCTTACGGCGTCACGTGCGTGCCCTCCCGTGTGCGCACACACACACACACACACACACACACTCGTGCCCTCTCAGCTCAGGCGATGGTGTTCTCCAGCGGCTCCTTCTCGTCCGCCTTGCCCCCCGGCGTCTTCTCCTTCTCGTCCTTGTCGGGCAGGGACACGGCGGCGGCGGTCGCCCGCTCCTCGGCCTTCCTGAGGTCGCGCTGGTAGCGCGCCATGATGGCGGCGTAGGCGCAGCCGTAGACGGCCGCCGCCAGCATCATCAGCAGCACGATGCCGCACACCACGCCCGTGATCACCACCGTGGCGATGGCGTGCCGCAGGTTGACGGGCCGCGGCCGCTGCTTGGGCTCGCACTCGGGCAGCGAGCTGCCCCCGCCCCCCTCTCCTCCTCCTCCTCCTCCTCCTCCGCCGCCGCCGCCGATGCCCCCGAGGTCCGGCAGGTGCAGGTGGTCGTCGCGGTGCCGGTGCTCGGACTCCAGGTGGCGCAGGTTGGCGAACAGGTAGTGGTAGCTGGTGGCCATGCAGGAGTGGAAGAGCTCGTACGGCACCTGCTGGAGGTCCTTGTCTTTCATGGCGTCGGGCTGGGCGCAGGTGACCTCGTCCACCACACCACCTATAGGAGCGAGAAATATATCAAGCATGAATTGCTATTGGCACATTATGAAGGTAATGCAGCGTTAAGAGAAACACTTTAAATGTAGGAAAATATAAATAAATGTCAGGTAAATGTCAATTAAATTGAATTGACACCGTTTTGTATTGTTTTAAAGCGTATTCAACAGGAATGTGTTCCCAATGTGCACAGTCAGACTCCATGTGGTTTTGCGGTCTATCTCAGCTGCGTTGTTTGGAGGGTGTTTGCGCTCCACTACAGCCCGAGCCATCGCCATCACCGTAAACACAGCGGTGCCCTGACACCTGAGTACCGTGAGCGGGGAATAGCACTCACTCGAGGCCACACGCTGTGTTGTTTGTGTTCTATTGTATTGTAGTGGCTGTCAATGCATGCCCAGTCAAACGCAGGCACCTGACAGGTAGCCTCCGTCTCCCCCCGCAGACCACACGCAGACCACACCAGCTGCTCCCGCACCAGGAGGTTCCAGCCAGCCGTGTGTGTGTGTGTGTGTGTGTGTGTGTGTGTGTGATCTCCTCCTCTTCTGTAATGAGGCCTGAGTGGAGCGGATACGCACACAGCTGTTAAGCAGCTCGCTGATCTCGTTCCGATGCTAATAAATGTCAATTACCTGAGGAGAGCTAACGAGACGTTAACATCTACAGGTCACGTCAGGCACCCCGCCGAGCGCGTGCTCATCAAGGCACCATTTTATTGTGAGGAGACCGGAAGAGCAGTCACAACACATCTTTATTTCATCTTCACTCTTTTCTTTTCTTTTCTTTTTTGTCTGTCTGTCTTTGTCTTTTTGTCCTCCTTTCTTTCTTTTTGCTTTTCATTCTCTCTCTCTTTCTCTCTTTCTCTCCCGGAGAACATTTTCCTCCCTACTTTCTCTGTCATTCAGTCGTTCTCTCCTTTCACCTCCTCCTTTTTTTGTCTCTTTTATCAGTCTGCTTCTGTGCGTGTGTGTGTGTGTGTGTTCTTTTTGTGCGCTGGCTGGCCTGAATGGTTTTGGAATGCGTGCCGTTTGAGTTGCGAGCGGCGAGGAGCGGCGCTGTGAATTGAGGTCAGTGGCAGGCGAGGCAGGAGCAGCGGTGTTCCTCGCTCGGAGCGGGACGCTGCTGGGAAAAGTCCGTCAAGTGAGGAGAACATCCCCAATGTCGCAGGGGAGATTTTAGTGTTTTTCTCCGATGTGTGTGTACACACATACACACACGCTCTCTCTCTCACACACACATACACACACACACACACATGCACACACTCACAACAACCTACACAGCTAATTTGTTGAATTCATGAATTTCATTTTGTTGCATTTCTTAGCCCCGAATGCTTCACGGTCTGTTTGCTGGTAATGATTTAATGTAGCCATGGGACGCTTGCTCTGGTGCCTGTCTAACGGCTCTATTTATACGTTGGTGAAGACAAATGAAGATGGCTCGTTGGGAGATTAGGCTGCTGAGCACATGCAGTTGGCTGACTTTGGTCTGTCTCTCTCGGTCCATCTATTGTGTTGTGGGAGGCCTTTACCCTTCAGATCTGCTTAAGGCAAACGGCTGATCTAAGATTCCTGTTGTGGATTTCAATTAATCTGCATATGATGATGGGGTTAGAGTGTGCTGTTGAATTTGACTGTAGGGCTTGTGCAGTGTGTGTGTGTGTGTGTGTGTGTGTGTGTGTGTGTGTGTGTGTGTGTCTCTAGAAGGAACAGCTGTGACATAGCGTTCACATTACTCATCTGATAAAAATAATATTAATAATGCTACAGCCCCTCTACCCCCTTTCTTTCTTTCAACCACTCATCTCTCTCTCCTCTCTCTCTCTCTTTCTCTCTCTCCTTCTCTCTCTCTCTCTCTCTCCCTCCGTCAGCTAATTGGACAGCATTTTTAGCTGCTTTAATCTCGATCGCCTCTCTTGCTGTGGGGGCTGGGACCAAAGCCACTGCATTTTCAAATTGCATTACACTGCATGACAGGATGTTCTTTCTCTTGCTCTTTCGCTCTCCCGTCTCTCTCCCTCTCTCTCTCTCTCTCTCTCTCTCTCTCTCTCTCTCTCTCTCTCTCTCTCTCTCTCTCTCTCTCTCTCTCTCGCTCTCTCTCTCTCTCTCTCTCTCTCCCTCTCTCTCTCTTTCCCTTGCATATCCCCTCTCCCTGCCCTCCACCCTCTTTTCTATGTTTATCTGTGCATTTCTTTTAATGAGCAGTTGCTTTGGACTTTTTCCACTTTGAGCCGCGATGGCTTCGTCCTCCTTCAGAGTGGCCGTGTGACTGATGACATTCACACCTCAGTGCCCACCACATCCAGCCAATCACGCCGCGCTCCTCTCGCGCTCACCCACCCGCCATCTTGGCTCTCATTTCCCTCAGAGGTGAGCTGTAGCAGTGCCAGCAAAAACCAGGTCAACGTCTCAGTGCTACCAAGCAATGCGAAGGCTAGCTAGCGCTGATGCTAAGGAAACGCAACACAGACCAGGATGCCTGAAGAAGAGTAGCATGGAGACATGAAGCTGATTAAGAACGCGATTAGACACGAGGCAGCTTGCCACTCCTAAAGCGCAAAGAGCAGTATGATTTCTTATAAAAACACAGATGACGTTGGCCGCGTCTCTGCTTGGAGTTGAACTTCTCTTTCTTTTCAATCCAAGGTGCTTGGGGCGCCTCTGCAAAAACGTGAGGAGTAGCAGGTGCACAAAACGTGAAGTGCCCACAGTGCACTTAAACCAGTTAAACGCTTACTGCCCGTACAGAAGACCAAAACAGACACCTCCTGCAACAACAGTGTCCTGTCTGATGGAGTCCTGTGAGAGATGGAGGGCAGTGCTCTCACCTGAGGGCTACAGAGACTTTTAACAGCAACTTCTAGTCCAGTGTGTTGGGGCTTAGAGCCAGCATTCATTCTTGATGGCCGATCACAGTGATCATAATAAAGTACACTGTAATTTATGGATATTCTGCCCTCACTCTGAAGTCCGACCTCATTAGCGAGAAGGGATTGGATGAATGGCTCTCCCTCATCATCAAAAAGGCTAGCTGCCTTTGGTGTTTGTGTATGTATGAGTTATGTGCCCGTGGCCCGTGTCCCTGTTGCTCCTCAGTGGTTTATACCTGTGTCATTTCTACCACATGTTGTGGGCTTTAGCCTGCTGCGATGACAAATTGTTGTTGACATCCGCAGTGATATCCATCAGGTGATGGCAACCTGCTTGTGTCCTGATAAAGCGCTGAACCCCCCCCCACCCCCCACCCCCACCCCCCAATGGTGCATGCCCAAGAGGAAATCTCAGCAAGCAAAGGATGACAGAAAAGCGCTGCTAGCCATAACTGACGTATCGGTGTTAGCGTGCTTTGAGTATCAGTTCTGGCTGGTGCATAGCTTTCAACGCCGTCAGGTCCTGTGCCTTTGAAGTGGGTCTATTTTAAAAAGGCGGGCGCGGGCGCGGCAGCGCCAGCCCTGACCCCTGTGTAATCCAAGCCCACTCGGCGTGGTCACGTCACGCATGTCTCTGCCACCCCGCCGCGGCTCCGTGCGCCGAAGCCATGAAGAGGAGGAGGAGGCTCTCAGAACCTCTCCAGGGAGCTGATCAGCCCCCGATGGTGTCAGTAACAAACCCCATAGTCTGACTCAGATTCTCTCCAGCATCAAGTTCTGTATCTCCCTCTCTCTATCTATCTCTCTCTCTCTTTCTCTCTTTCTCTCTTTCACTCTCACCCTCTCTCTCAGGGATTGGCAGAATGCTATCTCTCAGCGCTTCCGTCTTTCCAAGTGGCGTCACTAATCTTTAAATAGAATGAGAAGTTCTGCGATCTCAGATATTATATTCATATTGCCCTTTTGTGCCTCTTAACATGTTGTTTCGGTCTGGAGGCCGCCGGTCGAAGCTGCGCCTACCAGCCCACTCATGACAAAAACGATCGATCGATACCACCTACGGCCGAAGCCTGCACACATCCAGACAGATTCGGCAGAGACAAAGCGCATGCTCACGCCTTACAGTGCAGCTCAACTCCGAGATGGACTCTTTTCCCTCTCCGCTTCTCCCAGGGAGACAGCCAGCCACTGAAAGAGGCTAATTGGAGCAAATTTTGACCTTGCACAAAAAAGCACTCCCCTAAACTTCCCGACTAATCGGAACGAAATCTTTGAGCTCGTACAAAGCGGTGCCAAACTTTGAATCAGTGCCACACACTTTACAGATCCTGTACCCTCTCCTATGAGTATTGCTTCACTCAGTATACTATTTTTGCTCAGTGAGCTTACACAGCTTAGTGTACTTGCAAGTTAGCTCAGTGCACTGTAAATACACTGAACTTTAGCTTTCAATGAGTTAGCTCAGTATACCTCTTAACGTCCATTTCAAGATGATCTGAATTCACGTTAGTAGCCAAATAGTGCCCCCTTTCCCACAATCTCCCCACTGAACTTTAGCTTTCAATGAGTTAGCTCAGTATACCTCTTAACATCCATTTTCAATAATATCTGAATTCTCCACGTTAGTAGCCAAATAGTGCCCCCTTTCCCACACTCTCCCCAGTGACCCCCCCCTCCCCTCTCTCTCTGAGCCACCTACCCTTGAAGAGGAAGGTCTCCAGCCAGAGCTTGAGGGCGATCATGTGGCAGTCGCAGCGCCAGGGGTTCCCCCGCAGCTGCAGCCCCTCCAAGCTCTCTAGCGCCTCCAGGTGGCTGCGGTCCAGCTTCTGCAGCTTGTTGTTCTGCAGCGAGAGCTGCCGCAGCTGCCGCATGCTGTCGGCCAGCGCGCCGGGCAAGCCGGCGATGGCGTTGTGCGACAGGTCCAGCGCCGTGAGGTTGCGCACCGAGCCCAGCAGCCGGCGGTCCAGCTCGCGCACGCCGTTGTGCGCCAGGCTGAGCCGCCGCAGCGCCCGCAGGCCCAGGAGCGCGCTGGGCGACACCGACGTGATGGAGTTGTTGGCGAGGTCCAGCACGCGCAGCGCCGGCGTCTCGCGGAACGCCATGGAGCCCAGGCCGCGGATGCGGTTGTCCTGCAGGTGCAGCTCCAGCGTGTCGGCCTGCAGGTGGCGCGGGATGTCGTAGAGGCCGCGGCCGCGGCAGTCCACCGTCTTGGCGTCGGGGTCGCACGCGCACTCCTTGGG
>NC_085000.1:28834225-28844225 GCF_963854185.1 Sardina pilchardus | reverse complement strand
GGGAGATAGAGAGGGAGAGAAGGAGGGAGAGAAGGGAGAAAAAAGAGAGGGAGAGACAAAGAAAGATGGAGAGGGAGAGAGAGTAACAGTAACAGAAAAAGAGAGAGATGGAGAGGGAGAGAAAGAGGGATGGATGGAGAAAGAGAGCGAGAAAGAAAGAGAGGGAGAGAGAGGCTGGCCCCGGCTCTGAAGAGTGAACATGTGTGGGTGTGTGTGTGGGTACACTGTTGGGGATGTGTGATCATGTGTGTGCGCTTGTGTGCTCGTGTGTAGGTCTGCACGTGCCTCCATTTTTGTGTGTGTGAGAATTCCTGTGTGCGTGTGTGTATGCATGTCTGTCCATGTTAATGCATGTGTGAAATTCTGTGCATGCCTGTCTCTGTGCATATACATTGGTCAGAGAGAATACACAGCATTTGTGTGTATGTGTGTGTGTGTGTGTGTGTATGTGTGTGTGTGTGTGTGTGTGTGTGTGTGAGTCTGTTTTGATTGGGTTACTCGCTATGATATCTTCCGGAGAAATAGGTTACATAATCTCAGCGGTAGCATAAACTGTCTTCTTAACCTCACCCGGAGCGCAGTGTGTGTGCTTGTGTGCTTGTGTGCTTGTGTGTGTGTGTGTGTGTGTGTGTGTGTGTGTGTGTGTGTGTGTGTGTGAAGGGGGAACATGTTCTACCTGTCCACACCGCAGCGTCTTACTGAGCCCAATCTCACTCCATTTTGTTCCGTTTGAGGATTTGCTTGTGAGAAATATGTTTATATTTATGGGCTTAATCCGGACGGATTATCTCAAATCAGATTGGTTAGGTGCCGGATGACAAGTGTGTGCCACTGATGTCACAGGTGCGGGCGAGGTGACTTAGGAGCAGACTGGACTGACATATTCATTGGAGTTTTAGGGGAGAGTGACGTTTCTGCTCGGCACAATTATAATAAGGGTGGGATTAGGTTTTCAAGGCCTGGGATTTTTTTAAATGAATTACTACACAGACAACACACACACACACACACACACACACACACACACACACACACACACACACACACACACACACACACACACACACACTCACACACACATACTTAGGTTTTTATAAAGCCTATTACTTTACCCCAGGATCTGCTATGGGAAGGGATGCCGTAAAAAGGGATTATTACCATCCGATCCATATAAACACTCTTCCTGACCCACTTTCAATACACGCACAGGGTCCGCTTTATAAGTTTGTAGATGTAGTAATATGTAAATGCGTGTATGACCTGTTGGATGTGTTGTTTCTATCCTTTTGCCTATATGTGGATATGTGTTTGTATGTAAATTGTTTTGTTCAAGGATGGCAAGAACATTAAAGTACATAGGAGGTATGCACAAAGCCATGTTCATTAGCTCAGATAAATACACATTTAAAGAGCAAATCACTATCAATTTGTCATCTTTTTTGTTACAGTATATCATATTTTTTATTTTCTTATAAATCTTGTTCAACATGAAGGGAAGACATAAATGCTAATTATTTTATATTTATATCAAGTATTGAACATTTGAATCCATGATTTTGCCCATGAACCTGGAGAAGCGGTCTTGTCAATGCAAGGGTTTCTCACACTCACATGCACCAGGGCCCGTATTCACAAAGAATTTTAAGACTAAAAGTAGCTCCTAACTGGCGAATTTAGGGAGGAACTCCTAAAAATAATGGGCGTGTCACTCCTAACTTTATGACTCCTATTTTTTTTCACTAAAAGTTATTCACAAAGCATTCTAAGCCTAAAAGTAGCTCCTAAGTCTAGGACAGCGTAAAAGAACTCGAGAGGACTTCTAACTCACTAAGACCTATTCACAACCCGCTTTTAGTGGCATTTCACGTCGCGATGTTTTGAAATGACCGTGCAGTGCAGGAGCTCGCTGTCATGCAAGGGAATAAATGTGCATTGCAACTAAGGATGCAAATGCAATAATGCCACCGACAACCAAAACCACCATTGCATGTGAACTAAATGTAACGTCTCATTGTGCCTAATTAAATTAAATCGCTTAATTCTCCTCTTTGCAAATATAGGCTACGTGTTTTCATACAGATTAATTTAAAAAATGTTGCAAAGATACTGCTCCAGTCCATAGTGTTTCATTAAGCCTAGGCTTGCTTTACTCTTTATTCATTAAGGCTATGATTTATTCATCATCTTCCATCCTTCACAGCCCGACATAGCGCACGCATTCTCATCAGCTAAGACCTAACACCTGTCACTCAACTCGTCATTGTAGGGGAGGTTTGCCATCATTCCCGCGTTATAATCACCAGCCAATCAAGACGGTCACTTTCATCAAGCTCGTGCATGAGTAATGACGTCAACCATAGCAACGAAGACTCACTTTTAGTTTAGGAGTGGGCGTTTCTCCTTACTAAAAGTAGGTCTGAAAGGCTTTGTGAATAACTTTTAAGGGAAAACTCCTAACTAAAATCTTCTAGCGCGATTTAGGAGTACTCTTAGTGGTAAGATAAGATGCTTTGTGAATACGGGCCCAGGTCTGGACCTGTTGTCATCCAAGTGTCCCAGTGAATGCACACTCTGTTTTATCCGATGCCCTGATGACGTTGTTTTAAATTAGAATAATCTCTTGACCAATCTGACTCCAATTTGCCATAAAGGTTAATCAGCTTAGTTGACCATTAGTTCATTAGTCATTAATTGATTGATGGTTAATCATTTGCTATTAACCAGTAATCAGCAAGATGCTCCCCCAGAGCCTATTTTATCACAGGAATGTGAAATCCATGATGGTGCTCATGAACCTGAGGACATTGTCGTGTTTTTGTGTCGGTTTCTCTGACTCTCTTCGGTGCTTGCTTTTCCTATGCCCGAGGGTCTGGACATGCAGGGTCTGCATTCGGTTGGTCATTCTGCTGCGTCCAGTAGATTGCAGGGTGAGTGGCCAGAGTTAGCACCCGTCATGGTGAGTTTGCGAACCCTGAAGCTAACTGCCGTTTCACAGGGTGCCTCGCCACCTCCATGCTAAGTCCACACTCTTGTCTGCTGCAAGCCCTGCGTAAAGCTCATTGCTGGTGACAAGTCCTCCGGTCCTGACCACACTGCAGATTTAAACCTCTTTTCCAAGTCAAGCGTTCACGGAAGAACGTCTCGCGCTCCGTCAGAGAGATTTACGCCGCTCTCCTTGTCGCGGGACGCAGTGGCTAAGCCTTCGTACAGAACCCAGACCCCCGCACTGGAAATCCCAGCGTTGACATTTTGCCCTCCTCTGTGAAAATCGACTGTATGGAAAAGCAATATCCATAGTGATGGGAAAGCAATCTGCTTAAGAGGGCAAGAGTGCCTTAGCGAAGCAGTATGATCTGAGCACTACGCTGCAGTAGGGACGCTGTTTGAAATGTACCAGTGGAGTTTGACAGATAGCCTACATCTGTTGTCTGCAATGAATACATGCGTTCACTAATACTGCACACACACACACACACACACACACAGAGATATGCTTTACATACACACACATTTCGACATAAGCAGAAGGAACACGGTCAGCTCGGGTGAGGCCCTGTCTCTGCAATCATGTCTATTGTTAATGAAAATCCCTAATCCACTGGATTGAATATCGATAATCTATAATCTACAATATTCTCTTTTGCCAGACCCCAGGGGAGATGTTCAATTAGTGGAATGTCAGGACCATGTACAGTAGTTTCCATCATTCATATCTTCTCTCTACATTCATCTCTTATTTTCCTATTCCTATTCTGTCCAGCCATCGATCACAATAGGCCTGCCCTTTTTTTTTTTTTTTTTTTTTATCAAAATTACAATTTGAACTAATTCCATTATGTAATTGTGCAACTAGCAACTCGATTAGTCAATCTTGTCACATCTATTATTTTTATATTCATTCCTTGTGTGAAGTGACAGTGAAGTTCGCAATATCGGTCAGAGAAAATCACAATTAGGCCCCGGCAGTGGCGCAACTGGCTGGGGCACCTGCACCGTACGCTGGCGACCCGGGTTCGATTCCCGCCCCGTGGTCCTTTCCAGATCCCACCCCGACTCTCTCTCCCACTCACTTCCTGTCGTTCTCTCTACTGTCCTGTCCAAATAAAGGCATAAAAAGCCCAAAAAATAATCTTTAAAAAAAAAAAAAAAATCACAATTAGACATTTCCCCCATATCATGCAACGCTATGTCACAGGCCACGGACATTGGGACAGAGATCTCCTGCTCTGGATATCAATGTCTTGAATAGGTGGACACATCCTGAATTTACATTAAGTCTCTATTCCTCTTTAAAGGCGTGTGTGTGTGTGTGTGTGTGTGTGTGTGTGTGTGTGTGTGTGTGTGTGTGTGTGTGTGTGTGTGTGTGTGTGTGTGTGTGTGTGTGTGTGTGTGTGTGTGTTGGTGTGTGTGTGTGTGTGTGTGTGTGTGTGTTTGTGTGTGTGTCTCCTCCCCGTCTCCTAAATTAGCGCTCTAGCTCTGCCCTGCTGGCTCCGGCATTTCCGCTCTTTAAAATACTCCAGCTGAAAGTCGCTGGCCCTCGCTCCTGACGAGCTAATTTGCACCTGTTCTCACGGTGCGGGGGGGCTAAATGCGGACGGACGGAGACGCACACGGCGCTCCTGAGGGCGTGCGCATGCATGGCCAGAATGCCGCCATTGTCAGCACGTCCGCGCAGGGGGGGGGGCGATTTATCTCAGAACCCTTCCCTATCTTCTCGATCAACGCCCGTCGGCTCGTCTTTTTAGCAGGAGAGGCAGAGGGCCAAAGGACCGAGAGCTGTGGCGTCAGCGTGTTAACTGCACCCAGCCCAGACATCCTCCCCACCCCACTGAGTCAAGGGAGGTGTCTGGAGTATTTCTGCATTCCCTGGACACGGACACATTTTAAAGAGCTATTTGCACGGTGTTGACTTTCCACACAGTAATGTGCTTTCTTTATCTTAGCCATCCTCATCTAACAACATCCATCGGGGCAAGTACGGAGGGGGGATGGTGTTTATGTCACCGTATAGCTGCTGGGTGTGAAGCGATTGGCCCCTCAGGTATTTCCTCACGTTTAAAGGCCACTCAGGCGTCAGGAGTCATCGAAGCCGACAGAATCCCCGGTCAGAATTCCGTAGCTCAAGATGGACACGTCCGCGGATGCGCCGATGAGGGATGGCAGAGACTCTGCCTGAAACTGATGACAGTCTGGCAGTGGCTCAGAAATCCCTCTCCCTTTTCCGCTGTCCACTGCTGTCCACGTCTGTCCATGTCTGTCTAGCTCCAAAGAAGTACATGATCTTAAACAAATGGATGTTTTGAACACCCGTCTAAGGCCCAGGCTACACCAGGTCAGCAGTGAAGCACTCCGTTCACGGCGTGGAACACTTTTACAAGACTGGTCTAATTTTTTCGAAATGTAAGCTCTGCTTTCACATCTGGTGTAGTCACTGCCATTGATTACAGTGTAAGCTAATTGTTGTAGCATACGCTCCACAAATGGAACACTTCAGTTACGCACCCCTGTGTAGACCCTCTGTGCTGTGATACACACTAGCTAGCTAAGCCAAATGCCTAGAGGCAAATCAGAACGAAGAATTTAGTCACATTTTTGTTTTCGCTATAATTCTTTCACTTAATGCAACAACCCTTCTCCACTTCTGCAGCAGCGTCAGTCTCTCGTGCCATGAGCGCGTGGGATCCACACGGATCCTATAGGCGGCAGGCGTGCGGCAGGCGTGCGGCAGACGTGCGGTAGGAGAGCGGTAGGAGAGCGTCAGACGATCCCTTATTGACCATCCTGCAGGGATCCAGGTGTGTTCCCAAGGCCAGGATCTGAGCCCGGAGCCCTGTGGTGTTTGGAAGCAGATCAAATTGGCCTGTTTGCTCAGAGTGAGCCCCATCTGCCGAGCGGCGGGCCGTGCCTATTTCGCCGCCCAAATAACAAAATGGTGCCATTTAGAGAAGGAGGCTCTTCCTCCGAGCCTGTTTTTGGAAGCAAGGGCCCGGGTGGTGAAATTTCATGCCCATGGCCATGCCCTGAATATCTGTGTGTATAAATGCAGGAGGAGCTAGTGCTCTCTCTCTCTCTCTCTCTCTCTCTCTCTCTCTCTCTCTCTCTCTCTCTCTCTCTCTCTCTCTCTCTCTTCTCTCTCTCTCTCTCTCTCTCTCTCTCTCTCTCTCTCTCTTCCTGAGGAAGTGTATCCCCACAAAACTGCATTGTGAATCAACTGCCCTCACTTCCGATGTGGGTCTGGCCCCGCTGAAGTGACGGGCTGATGGCTGTAGGTGCAGCGGTTTGGGGTGTGGGAGACATTACATCACATTAAGGGAGCACAGCACAGAGACAACTGGGTGATGGAGCATAGCACTGAACTACCATCTGTGATAATGGACAACTTGATTAGAATCAAGGCAGGCATGACCCACTTAGCAATGTGCTCCTACACACATACACACACACATACACACACACACACTCCTCACCATTCTCTCACACACATAGATACATGCACACTCTCCACTGGGTACGCACACACTCACTCACACACACACACGCACACACACACACACACACACACACACACACACACACACACACACACACAGAGAGAGAGACTTGCATGCATCAGTACCTGATGGTACTGTATGTGACTCATTGTGAATCATAAGGAGATATGGAATGTGTTTATTTTTAAGTGTGAGTAGGAGGTACCCTTTCTCCCTGAGATATAGTGCAAGTATGCGATTGCACGTTGCAGAATTGTGGAAAATGTACCCAGACTGAAACTGCATCAAGAAATGACCTCATCAGCACAAAGTCATTTTAAAATCATCAGTGTCATCGCTCTAATCACAGTAAATTAGTGTGACCCACTTGTTGATGGTTAGATAGGACCGTATGTGCTAACATGAGGGTGGCCTAGGCCTACAATCAGAGTCAACTATCAGAGGGTGACATAACTGTCAAAGGCCTCTGCACGTAGGCATGAGGTGCATTCCGCTTTCGACGTTCAGTTACTTTGCATAGTTTTCAATACATCCCTCCCTCCCTAGATCGCAGAATCCTTTGGCACCTCTCAGTAAAATCCATAGCTTATCAAAAGCTTGTCAGTTCAACATTTTGGCACTGATGTGTGGGACAAGTGACAGAAGGTGTCCGTGCACTCCTGTATTCCTATAATCGGAGCGCTTTAGTGTGATATCCTCTGGATAGACTTGCTTCTTTTCAGGCAAGTTCTGATGTTATTTATCCCACATGTGTATTTGTTTGTTTGTTGTTCTGTGTAGGGCCATGGCTAATTGAAAGTGCTGGTTCACCTGCAATGTGCATTTCATGCTCACATACAACAGCAGGAGCATTAATCAATAACAGAGCACAATAACTTCCAAGGACATACATCTGATAAATATTTATCTGACGGTTGGTGCTGTGCTGCCCTCGCAGTGCCCCCTCTTGTCTGTCTTCTCTTCATTTCGCCCTCGTCCTTTATAGCATGACGTGATTCCCTCGTCTCTCCGTGTCTCTCCGTCGTGACTGAAGTCGTTTCCAGGGCCCTGAGAAACACGGCCGTAAAAGAGAAGCGGAGCACAAAGGGCATCTGTTTGTGGCGCGCGCGCGCGCGAGAGCATGAAATCCCCAGACCATATGTGCTCTAAGGGCTGCTGCTCCTGCTCCGGCATCAGCTGCGGTTCCCCCCGCCTCACGGCCTCGGCGCGGCGCGTCTGGGCTCCTCTGGTGCCGCCGGGCGAGAGGAGCAGAGGGAGAGGCAGAGGGAGCGCCCCCGGCTTCAGCTCCCCGGGCGGGCTGGCAGGCAGGCTGGAGCGGGAGCGGGAGTGGGAGGAGGGGGCAGTGAGGTGGGGTGGGCGAGCGGGGCCCTCAGTAAACATTTTTGCTGTGAGACTCGGAGCCATGGACAGCCCCCATGCTGGCTCAAACCCGCCGGCCAAACAAGCTCAGACCCGATGGCCATATAGGATAACGCCAACAGCAGGGGGCAGTGTGTGGATGTGTGTGTGTTTGTTTCTCTGTGTTTGTTTGCATGTGTGTGTGTGTGTGTGTGTGTGTGTGTGTGTGAGAGAGAGAGAATATTTGTGTGTGTGTTTGGGGTAGGGCCAGCTGGTCAGTGCTTACAGGCCTCTGTATGTGTGTGTTTGTGTATATGTGTGAGTGCGCAAAATAATCGAAGAATCTGTACTTTGGGGTTTGTATATGTTGGTTCTGTATATGTGTGTGTATGCATATGCATGCATATCTATCTTTCTTAGTGTGTCAAAATATGAAACATAGCAGAAGTGTCAGTAGGGTGCACTATATTTGCCTTTATAGCTGTGTGTGTGTGTGTGTGTGTGTGTGTGTGTGTGTGTGTGTGTGTGTGTGTGTGTGTGTGTGTGTGTGTGTGTGTGTGTGTGTGTGTGTGTGTGTGTGTGTGACTGTGGTGAATTCCTATATCCCTCTTTGGCTCCTAGTGAAAAAGGCCTCTCATGCCACGCAGAGGTGCTTTTTGAAGGCTGAATTCTCTCCAAAATCTCAGCGCTTACCTGCTGGGCAGGCATGTGTGTGAAGCTCTGTCCTCACCCGGCCTCACAGCACCCATCAGAGAGAGAGAGAGAGAAGGAGGGAGACAGAGAGAGAGAGAGACACAAAGAAAGAGAGAGAGAGGGATAGAGTGAGAAAAAGAGGGAGCAAGAGGGGGGAATACATTCTATTTGATTTGTTCTTTTTCTAATCGGAACTTTATGATCCGAAGCAAATTTTCGTCTGTATCTGTCACATTCGCTTTTTTGAAATACAACCCGAATCTGCTTTCTGTTTAAATCATTACTGTGCTGGATGGTGTAGTGGATAAAGGCTAGACTTAACCATTACATGGCTGTCTGTGGGGATGCAGGTTAATATATTGCCTTTAAGACCTGAAAATCACAATTTCAGCAGTACACACTCACACACACTTACTGGCTTTCCCACCTGCCCCCAATTCAATTACTGTATGTGTCTGTCTGTTGCAGCTGTTGGGATCCAAATGAAACTGGAGTTCTTCCAGAGGAAGTTCTGGACTGCCAGTAGACAGGTAAACACATTATAGACACACACGCACACACATACTGTACACACACACACACACACACACACACATATACTGTATTTTTACAAATATGAATGAATTGAATGGTGTGTGTGTGTGTGTGTGTGTGTGTGTGTCTGTGTGTGTCTGTGGGTGGGTGGGTGGGTGTGAATGTTTGTGCATGCATATGTCTGTGTGTGTGTGTGCATGTACATGTCTGTGTGTTTGTGTGTTTGTGCATTTGAGTGTGTTTGAGCGTGTTTGCTGCAGTGGTAGAACAGATAGATGCAGCTGTTGAGTGCTAGGCTGTTAGACAGAGGTGCTCTATATCAGTGGATGTGTTCAGGGCCGCCAGGGAGTCGTGAAGCATCACACACACATCCGCATGTGCACGGGAACAAGCCAGCTGGAGACCCCCCCAGCCCTCTGCACTCAGCCCTCCCCAGGCCAATATTTATCTCACTCGGGGACGCCGAGCAAAACTGTTGGATGGGCTGTGAGCAGGGTTAGATTCACAGTGTGATTTACTCTTTAGCCTCCGCATATATGCCATTACGTCTCAGGCCAACTGAAACAGACCCAATGTTTATCTGTGTGTGTTTGTGTGTGTGTGTGTGTGTGTGTGTGTGTGTGTGTGTGTGTGTGTGTGTGTGTGTGTGTGTTCTGTTTGCAGTGCGCCGCTCTGGATGGGAAGTGCTCCATCAGCTGTGATAATGACGTGAGTCCTTGTTGTTGCTTTTACAGCAGCCTACCCTCTCTTCCTCTTTCTCACCTTCTCACCCCTTCATTTTCTACTCCTCCTCTGCTCCCCTACTTCCACCCCCCCCCCCCCCCCCATCACTCTATAACTCTCTCCTCTCCCCATGGGCCCCAAATGGACTCTTGACTGACTCGACCATCGAATGTGGTTGGATCTGTTTTTCTAAAAAAGTCCTTTTTGCATTCGACTCTAGC
>NC_085000.1:28804225-28814225 GCF_963854185.1 Sardina pilchardus | reverse complement strand
GACTTCTTAAAAAAGCGTTTTGTAATGGGGCCGCCGCCGGCCAACAGCCCTCGTTCGCAAAAGCGAGCGATATTACGCGGTGATGTATAGCCCACTAAAAACGCTAACCTACAGAACGCCTCGTGAAGACGAAGAATCATGGCCTTAGCAGAGCCCTGAGACCTGAGGGTCAGGCGTAGTTGGCGCGCGTGACGAGAGTACAGTGCGTTGCGTTGTTTGATAGTGTGATCGAACATGCAGACCTCTGACTGGGTCTGTAGGTCTCATAGTGTGTTACGATATGCTGAGTGAGTGCAGTGAATACGTTTGATGCATATTTTCTCCCTGCATCTGATAAAATGAGCACTGGCCAGAGCCTTGGACTGTGTTTTTTGGTGAGTGTGTGTGTGTGTGTGTGTGTGTGTGTGTGTGTGTGTGTGTATGTGTGTGTATATGTGGGTGTGCAAGGATTATTGTGACAAAAGGGGTGCAGTCAGCGCCTGGTTGTCTATCCCTGTGTCTCTCATATGTCTTTTTGTCTGTCTGTTTTCTGTCTTGCTTATGTCTTGTTCTTGGCTTGTGTTCATAAATGCAGAATTTGTGTGTGTGTGTGTGTGTGTGTGTGTATGTGTGTGTGTGCATGCGTGCGTGTGAGAGAGAGAGAGAGAGAGAGAGAGAGAGAGAGAGTGTATGTGTGTGTGTGTGTGTGTGTGTGTCCTGTTTAGTGTCTGTGCATATGCATATTTGTGTGTGTGTGTGCGTGTGTCTGCAGACACGTTAGCGAGGACAAGGCCAGACGAGGCTTGAGCGGGGACGTGTGTTTATCTCTCTCCGCCAAGACCTGCCTCTGGCCAGCACTTCCCTGCTCTGTTAAATATCGCTTGATTAAGGTGGACTGGCCCTGCTGATTCGATTGAGCTTGCCTTGGTGGAGCCAGCCGGCCCCGGATGACGTTCGGAGGCATCAGGAGAGGATTTGTCCGGCGGAATGGAGCTGGCCTCAGCTGGATTGAGTTGCACGGAGTTTGATTGAGGTTTGGAGTGTTTGATGTGCCCCTTAAATGGCTTGATTGAGTCGGCCTGGGCTGGTGCCTTGTTGGAGGCTGGACCACACTGAACGGAATTAAGTTCTATTAAGTCCGTTTGACTCAGATGCAGCTGGATGGGTCATTCTCTCGGCAGTCAATTGGCAGCGGTCAGGGCTGGGCCCTGGCCCGGCGCTCGTGCAGGAAGTTTATTTTGTTTGGGGTTGCCGTTGTGGTAGAGAGGCTACACGGAAGGGTCGGGTCCAGGAAGCAAAGCTGGCTCGTTGCGTGACCTATGCCAGCTTCCCCTTTAGCACTTTCACCCATGGCTGCATGTTCACACATGGTTTTAGGAAAGAGGGTCCGCCCCGGTGTGCCCGGTGGCTGACCGCTTCTTTACCAAAGCAATTAGCTGACTTGATGCTTCACTGAAATTGCATTAATTTGAGCTTAAATGAAGTGAGGAGCACTGCCGTGGGGGAAGTTGGAGAGCCTGAAGGTTAGCGGTTTATCCCCTTTAGTTTTGTAGTGAATGGCACAAGTTATACTGAATTCTGTGGCTGAAAGCACATGGCGTTTGAGTTGTCATTCAGCCCGGCTTGAGACTATCTGCCCTTGGCTAACGCTACACAGCATTCCACGTTAGCCTGTGGCGCTAAAAGGTTTTGCCTTTTGCTCAACGCGCTGTGCGTGAACACATCTTCCATCCATTCCTTTGCTTGACAAGGTCATACATCTGGCTTTGCAACTTGGCCTTGGTCAGCATATCTAAGTCAGCTTGCATTAGCCCACAGCAGTGAGTTACGGTGGTGTTGTGACTACTGTCCACAGAGTTTACTGTAGGTGACTTTGTCTTTAGACATAGCTTGCCCCAATCTGTGTTTGTGCTTGCCGAGCGTCCCATAGAGGCTGGAGGGGGGGTGGTGGTGGGGGGTTTGGGGGTAGGGGAGGGCTGAGGGTCTGGATTGTATTGAGCAGGCCACAGCTTTCACAAGCAGAGGAGCGGAGAGGAGCGGAGAGGAGCGGAGAGGAGAGGAGAGGAGAGGAGCACAGAGGATCCACTGGCGAGTGTGATAAATGCATCACGACGAGAGCCATAAATCACCCTCTGCAGAGAGGCAGGGGGAACGGAGATAGAGAGAGGGAATGAGGGAGAGAAAGGAAAGTTTGAGAGAGAGAGAGAGTGTGTGTGTGAGAGAGTGTGTGTGTGTGTGTGAGAGAGAGAGAGAGGGGAGAGAGATGAACAAAAGAGAGAAAATGTCTGTGTGTGTGTGAGAGAGAGAGAAAGTGAGGGACAGAAAGAGAGAGAGGGATGAAGTAAGAGAAAGAAAGTGTGTGTGAGGGAGAGAGAGAGATCATCCTCACTACTCCTCTTCATAGGTCTCTAGCAAAGACGCATAAATCACAAGGCCAGACTCGGAACTCCAGCTCCATCTTCCAGAGGCATATAAAAAAAACACACAGCGCAGGGAGAATGTCATAAAGCACGCTGGAATTTGAGTGTGGTTCCAATTTGTTTTCCCTTTTCGAATGGTTTATATTTTGCAACACTTCATTGGTAATGGCCCGGGCGGCTCGCTGGTGAACATGATAAAAGTGGTGATTGAAGATGAAACGAATGAGAGCACATCTGCTAGAGTGGCTGGACTCGCTGGGCTCGCTGGGCTTGCTGGGCTCGCCGACACGGCCGGCCCGTAAGGTTGGCCCGGGAGAGGACTCCACTTGGCACACATGGGCTCATTAATGCAGAGAGATATTGCACCCTCGGCTGTGTGTGTGTTTGTGTGAGTGAGTGTGTGTGTGTGTGTGTGTGTGTGTGTGTGTGTGTGTGTGTGTGTGTGTGTGTGTGTGTGTGTGTGTGTGTGTGTGTGTGTGTGTGTGTGTGTGTGTGTGTGTGTGTGTGTGTGTGTGTGTGTGTGTGTGTGTACAGTATGTGTGTGTGTGTGTGTGTGTGTGAGAGAGAGAGAGACAGGGAGAGAGAGTGTGAGTGTGTCAAGGAGAGATAAAGAATGACTTGACTGAAGACATCTGTTATCTTTTTGGCATAATACCCTAGTTCTTTCAAACTGTCAAGGAAATCTGCTTTTTTTCCTGTTTCCTTTTTGGAATGTGTGTGCAATCAAAATTCAAATACACACATATATCCAGACACACACACACACACACACACTTACTGTAATTTTGTGTTGGTGCATGTCTTCCGCAGGTCGTTTGTCATCCAGCAGATCCCCAGCAGTAACCTCTTCATGGTGGTAGTGGACAACAAGTGTGACTGTCGAGAAGCTGGACCGGTCACCATGGACCCCATTGAGATCATGTATATCCTTTACCAGAGGAGAGGAGAGGAGAGGAGAAGAGAGGAGGGGGGCACGCAGGAGAGGAGAGGAGAAGAGAGGAAAGGAAAGGAGAGGAGAAGAGAGGAGAGGAGAGGACAGGGGCATGCAGGAGAAGAGTGGAGAGAGGAGAAGAGAGGAGGAGAGGAGAGGAAAGGAGAAGAGAGGGGCATGTAGGAGAAGAGAGGAGAGGAAAGGAAAGGAGAAGAGAGGAGGAGAGGAGATGAAAGGAGAAGAGAGGGGCATGCAGGAGAAGACTGGAGTGGAAAGGAAAGGAGAAGAGAAGAAGAGAGGGGCATGTAGGAGGAGAGGAGAGGGGCATGCTGTAGGGGAGAGAAACACAGAGGAGAGGAGGGAGGTATGGAGGAGAGGAGAGGAGGGAAGTATGGAGGAGAGGAGAGGGGCGATGGAGGACGTTGATGGGAGGAAGGACGCAGAGCAGAGAGAACAATAGAGAGAGAAGAATGAGGAAGAGGAGGACAAGAGGGACAGGATGGGGAATGGAGTGAGTGTGAGATGACTGAGAGGGGAGAGAAAAGAGGGGAATGTGAGGGAGAAGGAGAGTTGAGAAGCGATGAGAGGATAAGCGACGAAAGGAATGAAAGAGAGAGAGAAAGAGAGAGAGGAATGGAGGGAAGAGGAGAAGAGAGGGGGAGAAGCGGAGGAAGACGGGAGACAACATTTCAGTGTTTTTCCATTTGAACATAAATTGTTCAAGACACTGGTAACACATCAGTCAATGCGGTTTATGTGATCTCTGATCCCCCTGTTAGAGAAACAGACTCGAGCAAGGCCTACAAGGACTTATGGGGTACGCTTGACATTTGTGTTGGTTTTAATTTATTTGTCTGTTGTCATTATTCGGGCTGCAAACCACCCCCCTCTCCATCTCGCTCTCTCTCTTTCTCTCTCTCTATCTCTCTCTCTCTCTCTCTCTCCCTCCCTGTCCCTGTCTCTCATTCTGCCTTTCTTTTTCTGTCCCACCCACGCCCACATTAACTGAAAAACATACACACACGCACACATAGGTTCGCACTTAACAGCTTGCCGTTCACACTCCTCACTGCATGTAATAAAACGGTAATAAGACTGTAATAAGGTGACCATGTTTGCCAGCAGTGGATGGTCGACCAGGCAGGTTTTCATTAGGACATCTTATTGCTAAGGCATGGCTCCCTCTGTTTGTTTGGTTTACTCTCTTCTGTTCTTTCTCTCTTTTCTCGAGAGAGAGAGAGAGAGAGAGAGAGAGAGAGAGAGAGAGAGAGAGAGCGAGAGCGAGGGATCAGATGGAGCGGAAAGAAAGAGAGAATGACAGCACTGCAGCAGGGCGTCTTTCATGTAGTCATTTAACGCAGCAAAACTACTTCTCTCCTTGTTTCACCTCGTAAATGTGAAGGGTGGGCACGCTGTACGCGGTACGGCTGTAATGGGCACTCTGATTGTTTTGCCTCGTTTTTACAGAGAGGCTGGTTTAGATTGGAGACGGGGAGAGAGAGAGAGAAATGATTTTAATTTGTGGCTTGTATTTGCTAGCTCCTTTTTGTTGTTGGTGAGGATTATTTGCTCTTTATTTGCTCATTCGAATTTTGCTCTTTTCTTTTGTTCATTTTTTTTTTTTCTTTTCATTTGATTTCATTTTTATGTCGGGAGATGAAAAAGAATGTGAAGTGTTTGTTGAAATGCTGAGATCTCATTGTGACGGACTTGTGCTTTTCTTCTGGTATTATTTTTTTCGTGTTTTCGCTCTCATTTTTTTTACAACACTCTCTTTCGCTCTCAAAGGAGGCGGACCAGATGGTGCGTTTCACAACAGGCCGAGATGGGGAAATGATCAATAACAGACACCCCACTACAAAAGAACACAACACATAAGGGCCCATAGCCAGTGTGGCTTCCTCGCGTTCTTCACTTTCTTTCTTTCTCTCTTTCTCTCTTTTTCACTTTTCCCTCTCTTTTTTTCTGGGAGCTCAGGGAGAGGGGGGGGTCACAAAGTGGGTAGAGATCTGAGCACAGTTCTGTTATACATATTGTGTACGTTGTTAGCTGTAGGTGACTTACAGTATAGCGCCGTTGAGTTTTCCTGCTTATTGCATGTCCCTTTTGTCCAGTGTTGTGTCCTGTGTGGTGTGGTGTGGTGTGGTGTGGGGTGGGGTGGGGTGGGGTGGGGTGTGGTGTGGTGTTGTGTGTGTGGTGTGGTTGCTCTCTAGGGCATTGCACTGTGTTGCGTTAGCTTGCAGGGTTTCCATCCTTGACCTCTCTGCACATAACGAGTCTCTGAAATGTGACCGGCTGAGGTTTCAGAAGGACCGGAGGAGGCCAGACACCTGTCACCCTTTCCACCCTGAGGTGAGGGCATTCACAGACACACACACACACACACACACACACACACACACACACACTTTTTCACACACACACACACACACACACACACACACACACACACACACATACACACCACACACACACACACACACACACAGCATCTCTCAACTCTTAGTCAGTCAACCACAAACGCCGCCTGGCACTAATGGCTGCCAAAATATTAAGAGCACATAAATTAGAGTTAGGTCACCACCATTTCTGTCCCACTTTGTATCAACTGTGTTGATTGCAGTGTCGTTATGTAAGTAATCAATCATGTTAGTACATGTCATTGCGTGTCACTAACCTTAACGAGGACCCCAAACGCATATCATAGCAACATGTGCAAACACAAACACACACTGACTTAACTCCAGGCTCCAGACTTTTGTACCGTGTATTTACAAATACAGGCCTCTCTCTGACAGGTTGTCTGTTTTTGTCCTCTTTCTCTCCCTGTAGGAAAACTCTATGGAGTGCGGCGGTGCCCACGGCTTGACCCCGTCTCTCACAGCAACACTGCTCGCCCTTTTGGCCGCCCTCTACCCCAGGTGACGACCGATGACTCTCCATCCCAGACCTCAGGCTTGGCTCGGCACCGTCCAGCTTGGCTAGGCATGCAAAAAAAAAAGAGAGAAAAAAATAAACATAATATAAAACAGGTTTAAAAAAATTAGTTATGTCCCACCACGCGATGATGAAAAAAAGAAAGCAGTTCAAGACCAACCGGTTTCACCAAGGACTCAGACACAGCCCCCCCCCCCCCCCTGCAGCGCAATGAGAGTCACTCCTACCCCCCCATGAAGACGTTTTTATGGACGTTCATGACTTTACGAATAAATGTGATAAATAAAAAAAACATGAGTGTTTGGCTGGTGTAATACTGCCATGTTTGTTGAGTTTTCTGAACTAAGTATAAAAAAAAATGATATGTGGATAGATATACATATTAATATGAAATATTTAAGTATATGAAAATGAATTATGAATATGTAAGTATGTTTTAGAAAAAAAAAGAGAAAGTTTATCTTTAATTTGCAAGTGGTAACCATACAACTGTGACCCCAGACGGAGTCTGCCGACATGAGTGGTTATTCTATTTGAGCTTTGCCTTATTCTGAACGATATTGGTCCTGTTTGTGTACTTTTTGAAATAAAAAAAGAGAAACTGTCTTCAAAACGCCGCGGCTGACTGCTGGGCCGTCTCTTTCTTGTTTGTGTGCAGAAACAATAGTGAGTTTTAATGGGGTTGGGCCGGGCCCCGCTGTTTTCATAAGGGGAGACTTCCAGCCGATCAAAAAGACGAAGGGGCCTTTTTCTGACACACAGCACAGAGTCCGGCAGTAGGAGACCCGGCTACACTGAGCCAGTATCCCCATCTGCACTCCATCAGCACACCGACAGGGAGAGAGAGAGGGGGGGGGGGATAGAGAGAGAGAGAGCGAGAGAGTGCAAACAAAAAGTTGAACTGACCCCGCGTCATACATATTTGCTTTAGAAATAAGCCACATGCGTATGTGGCAGTGCTAGTGGCAGCAACAGAGCAACAGTGGTCTGTTCTGGAGGAGCTGAACAACCAAAGGAATGTCCTTTACCAAGTGAGAACATTAACAGGCTGATGGGCCTCGATGAAATGGATGTCTTCACTCGGAGGAACGTGCAAGAGTCGTCTCGGGTCTCGGCTAATGGGCCGCGCGAAACGATCCCCTCTGGCCCTAAACCTGGGCTGGGACGGAGGGCACGGACATGGAGATGAAGGGGGGGGGGGGTCGAGCACTTGTGAACGGTTTGATAGCGGAGGTCAGGGCCAACTTTTGTGTTGTTCTTTTTTTTACGGCGAAATAAAAAGGGGCCGCGCGCTCAGCTGCGTCCGTGAAGTCATTTCCCGTGGCAACGCGTGTTTTGACATGTTTTGTTGGCAGCGCATTGATTGATCGCGCATTTGTGGCCCGCGTCAAGACACTTCAGGATGACTGTCTCCGGAGCCTCATGACAAACGACCAAGAGACGCCATCTTTGGTTCCTGTGCTGCTGCTGTTACTGCTGCGAAACCCGTAATGTGGCACACATGTTTCCATCGTCCCCTCGCTCCCTCGCTCCCTCACTCTTCTCTCAATCATTTTTCTGTCTTTTTATTGTTTTTGCTTTTCTTTTTTTTCTGAGTAGGAGTGGTGGTCCTTTTGTCTCTTTCTCTTCTCCACATGTCGTCTCCCCTCACGAGACAAGTGTCTGACTGTCACTCCCATGTCATGTCTCAGTCGTGACAGCGGGGGGGGGGGGGCATGGGGGGGAGCGTCGCCCGGCAGCCCACCGCAAAATGGCTCCTCCACTCCCATGGTTCCCTGGAAGGGCTTCGGGGGGTCAGCCGAGGCGGAATGTTCCAGAGCGAAGGGACGGACGCATCGCTTGATGTCAGACATGCTAAGAATCTTGTCTTTTGCGGTCGAGGGGAGAAGAAAGCGGGGAGAGAAGAAGCGGGGTAAATAAACCATTCCGCCTTTTGCTTTTTCGAGACGACGACCATGCTTTCAATTTTGGTCGGTCTTGTGTGTTTATTTTCTTGACTCGGCGGTGACCGCCGTGGCTCTTGTTCTCGTGTTTTGGAGAGCTCCTCGCACAGAAGCTGTGCGCACCAGGAGGCTGGGATCGGGACCTCCTCATCAGACCATGTCCAGAGGGAAGACAGGGACACGAACAGGCCTGGAGGGGGGGGTCAGACTCGTGTGAAGAGAGTGGAAAATAAAGCAAGAGAGGGGACAATAGAAGAGGCCACTGAGTAGAATGAGAAGACTTGGTCTTCTTCAGAGGCCACCTGTTAAGAGTTCGTGTGAGGGATGGGAAAGATTATTGTCTGAAAGAAGGCCACCTCTGAGCAGGCCTGGCTCTCTCTTTCTCTCTCTCTGTCTCTTTCTCTCCCTCTCTTTCTCTCTTTCCCCTGTTCCCCTTTCTTCACTTGTCTCCTCTGTTTCAATATTATGTACTTTTCTCAGTCCCGCCTCACACGCCTAGTATGTCTCTTTCATGCTTGTCTTCCCTTTCCTTTACCCCCCCTCTCTCTCTCTCTCTATTTCTCTCATTCTCTCTCTCTCTCGGTTGTTTTCCTCCAAAGGTGTTACTGCAGACGCCTTCCTGCCATGTTTCTGTCAAGGGGACACAGTTGACCTCTCCGGAGGTCGTCAGCAGCCGGTGAAAGATGTGAGTTCACACTGTGCGATACACCCCCCCCCCCCCCCCCCCCATCCTCCCTCTTTCTCTTCGCTACATCCCTCTCTTCCTCTCCTCCCTGCGGCTCCTCATCGATCACGGCGTAATGGAGGGGCCTGGATGCGTTGGGGGCCAGGGGTGGGTGGGGGTGTTGGAGGGGCCGTTGCAGATCTGCGCTTGTCAACCCAGTGAGTGATGAAAAGAGACATGCCCACAATGGACCGGCCCTGGAGGCCCAGGATGGGAGAGATGAGAGAGATCTCTGGGCTCTTTGGAGCAGGGCTCTGGGGGGTGGGGGGGCCTTGGGGGGGACATGTTTGGGAGACACCGCTCCCGTCGCACTGTGGGGAGCCACCGAGCGCACCACGGAAGACGGATGCGTTCCTCTGTGTTTCTTTTCCTCCTGTCATGCTCGTCTTTCCACCCCCCCCCCACACCCCCCCGCCCCCCGTCACGGAAAACAGAGCAGAGCTGCAAAAAAAGCTGCGTGCAATGAACACCGACACGCATGACGATCCCATACACCGACATGTCTTGTGCACACACACGTGCACACACACACACACACACACACACACACACACAGAGGCACACAAACACACATTGCTATGTGAATGGATAGTGATGAGAATAGCCTCTGCCACCTCGCCCTGCTCTTGTATGCCTTAGCCTTATGACCTGGGGGGGGCCTCTACAAACTCGCCTTTGCGGTCGCCTTTATTGGCTGAAATTGTGCAGATTTCACCACACGGCCTCTCTGTGATTGGCCGAGGCCTCGCTCGCTCGCTCGGTTTGGCTCTGGCACTGGACCATGGTGCGCTGAGCTGTGAGCAGATAGGCCAGACCCCAATGGTGTGAGTGTGCTTTCAGGGGAAATTATGCAGAACCAAAAACAGAGTGCACACATTCATGCACGTACACACACACACACACACACACACACACACACACACACACACACACACACACACACATGCACACACACACACACACACACACACACACACACACACACACACACACACACACACACACACACACACACATGCTCAAGGGAGATCCCATCACATGCCAAAGTTAAAACACTGATGGTATA
>NC_085000.1:28744225-28801725 GCF_963854185.1 Sardina pilchardus | reverse complement strand
CTCCTTGCAACTAGCTTGGATGGAGTTCTATATATATGGTGATTATTATTACAATGATTAGATTTCGGTTATCACTTCCTTCCTCTTCTTTGATACAAACACATGGACTTGACCCAGGGTTCAGTTGTATGTTTGGAGACATTGTAAATGCATCTCATATGTGTGCCACTGTGACTTTAAAACATTACCAAAGCTGATCTGAGAGGCACTTTTTTGTTATTACAGTAGCTAAATTGAAAGAGAAATAAAAAGAAAAAAGAGGGATGTTACAAACAAATCATTTTGTTACAGTTATACTAGCTGGCTTTTTAACTACGAGATGTGTTACTACAACCATACAGAGTTCCATAATCAGCAAGTAAAAATGAATTGGCTTACTATACAAACTAACCAGGAACCTCCCAAAGAGACAGTCACCTCTGCTATATAGTTTCCATACTGACTTCCAACAGCTGTTTTAATGGGGGGAAATGTGTGTGTGTGTGTGTGTGTGTGTGTGTGGGGGGGGGGGGGGGTTGTGATGTGTCATGCCTAGTCTCAGCTCACCTCTACTTTCTTCCGTTCTCATATCTCACAACACTCTATTTTTAAAAGCTTGTTTTTGCAAAACTCTCTTCCCTATCTGTACCCCATAACCCTGCTGTTCTCTCTCTCTCTCTCTCTCTCCCTCCCTCCCTCTATCTCTCTCTCTCCCTCTCTCTCTCTCTCCCTGGCAGCTCTGGCGATAATGAACAGAGCCATCCCCACCACAGAGAAGAAAATCAAATAAAAGCAAAATGACAAATTCGCCCCACGGGTGCTAGTGGAAACAGAACAGTTCGTCTCAAAGTGCCAGCAGAAACAGAAACACACACACTCTCTCTCTCTCTCTCTCTCTCTCTCTCTCTCTCTCTCTCACACACACACACACACACACATATGCCCCCCCACACATACACACACACACACACACACACACAAAGGCAGGGCGGAACAGCAGCCCACAGACCCCTCACAGTGTAGCCGGATCTAACCACCAGCTGTACTAACACCCTCTCACCAACCGTGTGTGTGTGTGTGTGTGTGTGTGTGTGTGTTCGTGTTAGAAGGAGTTGGTGTGAGAAGACATGTAAGAACGAAGTGTGTGGGTGCTAGAAAGAGAAGTATTCCTGTAAAGGAGGGAAATATTAAAGCTAGAAGAGAGAGTAAAGACCTGCTAAAGAGCTGTGCAGCAGTATGTGTGTGCATTGCTGAGCACGAAGAGGACACAAGGAAAGCAAAACAGTGAGGCCCTGTGACAAAAGGAAAGAATGTGTTTATATGAACGATAGTGAGAATGTTAAGGTCTGTTTGGGCTTGTGTGTCTGAAACAGCCTCTGTGTACCTGTACATCACAGATGTGTGTGTGTGTGTATGTATGTATATATGTGTGTGTGTGTGTGTGTGTGGGGGGGGGCACACACAGTCTCTATTTAAGTCCACCTTACTCGCCCGGGGCCTTGGCTGTGTGTTCTGCCGCGGCACATACCACATATGAGTCCAGCGATGTGCTGTGCTGGGCTGTGCTGGGCTGTGCTGTGCTGTGCTGTGCTGTGCTGGGCTGTGCTGTGCTGCAAGTCTAACATCTCCAGTCCATATGAGCCCATTTGGAATTCCTTGTCACGCTTGCCTAAACAAACACGGGAGGCTTAACTCAGAGTGGGTCCTTAGCATATCCACCATCAGCACTTTAAACCCTCTCTCCCTCCCTCCCTCCCAGTACCCCTCTCCCCAGCCTAGCTCCACCACCACCACCACCACCACCACCATCGCCCCCCTCTGAAAGTCTACCCTCTGCCAGGCTGCCCGGTGTTGCCTGACAGCATCTGACGCCCTCGCCACCAAACATCTGGCTGTGCTCTCCCCCAGGGTCGAACATTGCTCCCCCCCCCCTCCCCCCACAACCCCCCCCACAACCCCACACACCCCCCACCAAACGGGAGTGTCCATCAGGCAACATGTCCCCATAGAGGAGGAATGTGCAGAATGCCAGGACGCCTCATGTTTAATGTAACGTGCGGCCCCCAGTCTAATATGGCAACCAGATTGAATTAATGTGTTGTGGGATGGATTACACAACAGCGTCGTGCTTATTCTCGTGTGCGATGGAAGCATTGTTTGGACACGTCGGCCAAAAGGGACACTGCCGGAGCCAACGGCCGTTCTTCATCAGCCTCGTTTTCGTCGTCGTCCTCCTCCTCCTCGACTTCTTCTCCCTCGATTTAAGTCTGGGGGATTGAAGGAGGGAGGGAGGGAGGGGGTGTGAGGTTTGGAAGGGGGAGACGTGCTCTTTTAAACAGGAGCGATCAAGCAGATTTACAGGTGTTTGTCTGTACCCCAACACCTAAATTATCACAGAGAACGAGGACTGAGAGAAGAAGGGGGGGGGGCTGTGGGATGGGGGGAGACGGGGGGGACAGGGGACGGGGGACGGGGGGGTGTTCTGGTCCTCGGGGGCAGCCCAAAGGAAGCGAGGAGCGTGCTGGATGAGTGCATTAGCAGAGGAGAAGTGGGTTGGCCTTGGAAGCGCCGCCGACCTGTTTGGATCCATTTTGCTTCCTGAGCTGTTACTCCCCTCCGACATCACACATCACCCCCCCCCCCCCCCTCACACACACACACACACACACACACACACACACATTCAACCTGTGTGAACCCCACTTCAACACATTTACAAACACACACACACTCTCTCTCTCTCTCTCTCTCTCTCTCTCTGATGTACATAGATCACACACACACACACACACACACAAACTCACTGATGCACATAGTTCATACGCAAACACACACACACACACACATACTCACCCTCTGCTCTCAGCGCTGGTCACACACCTGGGCCCCTGTGCAGCCGTGTTGATACTAACGGTTGAGAAAACAGAGATGTGTGTGTGCTGAGGGACGGACAGGCCGGGGGTGCGAAAAGACAGCACGGCTACCACAGAGAGAATGAGAGAGAGAGAAGATGAAAGAGAGAGAGAGGGAGGGACAGGGAATGAGAGAGAGAGAGAGAGAGAGAGAGAGAGAGAGAGAGAGAGAAGGAGATGAGTGAAACAGAGAGAGGGGGGAGCGAGGTTGCGTCGATTTTAATTAGCTAAGAGGAGGGTGTTGAGAAACCTCTCCTTTTAATTCCTACGAGACTCGTGTGTGATTGTAGAGTGTTAAGAAATGTCAAAATGTTTTTAAAGTCAGAGTGAGCCTAATTCATGTTCAATTTGCAAATCAACAAGAATTGCACGTGGAATTTGTCCTCAGATTGCTTTCTTACACTCACACACTATTTTTTTTAATGCGTCATTTTAATTGAAATTTTGGCATAACATTTTCTTTGCAATTAATACATATCTCTGAAAGAATTTAAACACGGATGTCCCACATTTGTGAAAGTCCTGTAAGGGGAAATTATGTGCTCTATGGAAAACAAAAACAATTCATTTTTATTTACACAGCACCTTTCTACAGCGGGTGCAAAGTGCTCCACACAGTCAGAAAATAGAGCAGGAACACACAAAACAAATGAGATGAGACAGAAGGTTGGTATAAATATTTAATCTCACTCATAACTGGGACAATTGACCCTAAGACTACCAGTAGCCAATTGCATGTGTGAATGCGCAAACAGTGAGCTCACACCATCATCGCTACTTGACTACTAAGATCAGACAAGAGGTGTCATTGAGAATGTTTAATAAATATCACAGAGAACGAGTGCATTAAAAGTGGCCCATTGTGTGTGAGTGCAATGTGTTATATTTTGGACGTTTGTCTTTAAACAGTTTGTCAGCTGTCTCCCACGTTGGGAAATAACGCACACATGTTTAGCTTGTCAATAGGTGTCAGAATAGAAAAATGAAAATGAAAAAATGTAAATGTAAATTAGTAAATTAGTGGGGGAATATTCTGGATGTTGCTGCTCCTGCTGTTCCTGCACTGAGTATCATCTGAACAGAAACACTGGCGTTGTTGCTGTGGACATGTGTGTGCATGTGTGTGTCTTTATGTGGGTGGGTTGATGGTAGTGTATGACATCCGAGAAGCAATCAAACTCTATATTTGTATATCTTTATAAGTACATTTGACTGAATTTTGTCTGTATGCTGAGATGTTGGCGGACGAACTTTCGGGAAGAAATGTCTTGGCCATTTCACTCTTTCTTTCTTTCTCTCTCTTTCTTTCTTTCTTTCTTTCTGTCTTTCTCTAACTTTCTCTCTCAAACACACGCGCACACACACACACACACACACACACACACACACACACACACACATGTACACAGACACACACAGTACGTGCTTCAGGGAGAGCACTTTTTTGCTCTAGATCCATTTTTTACACTTTTATTTTGCATAGCTTAACAGTGAAACGAAAGCTACAGTGTAGAATTACAACCGCAGTCACAGACACAAAACTGTTCTTCAATCTGACATTTATTTGCCCCTAACCCACACACACACACACACACACACACACACACACACACACACACACACACACACACACACACACACACACACACACACACACACACACACACACACACACACACACACACACACACACACACATATTTCTTTGCTCTTGTACTGCAGAGTGGTCTGCAATTGCTACCCTTGGCCCAGCCAACCATGTTCCCTCTCCCTCTCTTGTTCCATAGAGGAAATGACATCACTGTCCTGACATGTCAGCAGGTATTGACCTCATAGACTGTTACCTCATTGCTGAAGTGGAGTTCTGGAAGGTTCTGTGGCACTCATTTTATCTGAGTGGATCTAAACGAACAGACCTTTTGAGCTCTTGGCTAGATCATCAGTAGAGATGAAATATTGTAGTTCTTTAGATTCTTTGCTTTGCCAACCATGCACTTACAATTTTGCAACTAACATGTTTATAATATTTGAATTTCACCGTGCCAATATTAGGAATAGTTCAGAATTTCCAGAGTATTTGTATCCAAAATATCTCCAATTCTAATTCACTGATGTGGTGATATGTAAAAAAATAAATTCTCCTCATATGAATCCAATAGAAATGAAAGTCTCTGTTTTATATTTCTGCAATTTTCTTATTATCTAGTGGAGGTGACAGGAACTAATGGAGTGCAATGCAGAGTGTAAAGCTGTTGATAAACAGAAAAGAAACACATCTGAGTGTTTCCATGGACACAAATCTGGGTCTTTTTTAGCGCGCCGGGCTGTGTGATGTGGCTCATGGCTGGAGTGGAGGAGTAGACAGACCCCGGGATCCCGCTAGGTGTGTGTATGGAGTGCATTATCCAGCACGTCACCGGAGCAGCCCCGCAGAGTGTGACTGAGTCTGCATCACACATACACACACACACACACACACACACACACACATACATGCACGTGCACACACACACACACACACACAGACACACATATGCTCTCTCTCTCTCATCACACACACATGCACACACACATAAATAAATACATACACACATACACACACACAGACACATACACACACACACACACACGCACGCACTCACACACATACAGTACACACACGAACATAAACACCACATACACACACATACACACACACACACACACACACACACACACACACACCGTCATATGTGTGCACGCACACACTTCCAGGCATTTGCACACACGCTCCACAGTCAAAGCTGCGAGGCTTAGGCGAGGTTTTTATCCCCCCCTGATCTCATGCGAGTTGGGAAAGATGAGAATGGAGAGCGGAGCCACTCGGGCAGCGCAGGTTGAGTGGCGCGGAGGCTAACATATTCATCATGGCTGCTGAGGAGCGCTGGGAGAGATGGATGGAGGGACAGCAGCGATCAGTCCAGCGTCCTGACGTCTAATTGGCAGCTGCGCCTCTTTCCCAGAACCACCGCACTTCCAAATTGGAACATCTGTTTACACAGTTTGCGAAAGGCCCCCCCGTTTTTTTTTTCTGAAGATAAGCACAAATAAATAAATAAATAAATAAATAAATAAACAGAGGGAGTCCAGGGGTATAAATGCTCTTTTTATACGGTCAAGGCTTTTAAAATGTATTTTATTATTTCTGGTAGGAACTTGAGCTGACCTTCTCTCTGTCACGCTAGGAAACACGGGGAGTGCGGTTGCCAGAGCTGTGATCCAAACGAGCTCGGTGTGTGTGCGTTTGCCCTCCGCTGCTCCCGCTCCCACAGACGTGCTGTATGTGCAGGCTTCAGTTCCCCCAACAAAGACATTCATCATCATTCACCTCACAGAGCTTGCAACTGCTACAGCTATTCTCAAATAAGACAGAAAGATTTTTGGTTCATCTGGATTTTCTGCTTCTTCCTTTAATCAATCCAATTCCCAGTGTTAAGATGTCAAGTTAAGATAATGAAGTGTTTATACCAGTGTGCAATAATTAAAGGGTAATTCTAAATTGATATGCAATAATAAAATATATGTTAATCAATATACTGTAATTATTCTTGTATGCTATTTTATTGTACATTGTAATATTATCAATCACCTCATTTCAAATATAAATTTTTATTTTAACAGCACAAACATGTTTTTCTTTTTAATATTTAGTAATTATTCAATGATCACATTATACTGTATGTAAACAAGCAGTTATTGCATCTATCTGCAATAGCTACATTATTTTGCTTTGTGAATTTCTGTTACAAGAATATTACGGCAGATGGTAAGAATACTCAAAATAATTATGTGCAGAAGTACATGTTGATAATACACAGAATCTTTAAGGATTCTAAATCATTTTTCAAAAAGTTCAAAAAAGCAAGTTCAGTATTTCTGAGATAAGGTTAAGTCAAGACCTCTGCACATATTGTAAATGGCAGCATTTGATAGCTGAAGTCTGGAGACAAGCAGACGGCTGGATTAGAATGAAAAACTATCACTCAAAATAACCTTTTAAAAAACATTGTTCCACAATTAGGCTCATATTAAGAGCTTTTTCATCAGGATATTTCCTGTAATTTTATTCTAATCATTTCTTGAAATTCCTTCTTGACAGAAGAAAAATCCTTGCCTTTTGAAGGTCGTTTTTTTTTCCCAGCCTTGGCTGGGTCGAACAATAGCAAACAATGCTACCTCGACATCGCCTTCCCTTTGCCTCAATAACAGGGCAGAGCCCGGTAGCATCAGATTACAGCAAGTCTTGGCGGATGTGTTAGAGAGGAATGTCTGTGAGGAGAAAACACTGTCTTGGCAGCCGTCACAAAGCTCATTTTGGGTTGTCAAGCCACGACCCAAATTGTTTAAAACTCTCTCAAACAATAAAGACTTTTTCTCCTCTTACCTTGATCTTCAAGCGTCTCATTTTTCCTCTGTCATTCGTTTTTTTTTTCTTTTCTTTTTTATTTGGAGCCCTGACTGCCTAGCACCAGACACACACACACACACACACACATACACACACACCTGTGGAACAACAGTGCCGCTACTGAGTCACGGCTAGTCTCTCTTCTTTTAATAACAAGCCTGAGCTTCCTGAAGCCTTTTTTTTCTCAGCTGCGGGGTCAACACGTCTGTCTTAAATCACTAACAGAGCAGTCACTCGGAGCGACTGACACGCCGCGTCTCACCACTGTCCAAACCACCGCAGCGTTAGCTTCCCATGCATACGAAAAACGCCTCCGCTGCTGGATTTATTGGGATCCATTTGCAAAATTTATTTCCGTGTCATTGAAATATGTACGCTGTCAACTCCCAACATAGAGATAAGGCGAAAGCCAAAATAAGGTCAACAAACTTTATGACTTTATTTGCTTTATTCAGCATTTAGTTTGTATTTATTTTGTTCTGTACTTCAAGCATTCTGCGTCAGCAATTCTTCATGTGCTTGTGTACTTATCCTATTTATCTAATCATATTGTTTTGGCACATCAAAGGGAGTCTAGTTCCAGAACATTCTTTTGTTGGTGCCAAAGGTCAAATATATTCACACTTGCGTCATGCGCAAACTAAAATGCCACCAGGATAATTCTTGCCAATCCAGCTCAGTACAGTAGCATAAAAAGCCGTCTGTGTTGATCGTCTGATTTCCACCCCTCCATTTCTCCATTTTGTAGGACTCTCTTTGTAACGTAAGTGGTCGGAGCTAATGTTAGGTGCTCTGCATTTAGAAAGCCAAACCGATTGGTTTTTTCCTTGTCGCGGCCGACTCTCGCCTCAGACGGTTTACACAGGGAGATAACTTCAGGTCAAACGCGCGGCGCTGCCAGATAGCCCGGGCGCTGGTGCTCAGCCCTGCGCCAGGAGGCCGATGGTTTGAAATCATCTGTTTATAGAGGCCAAATAATAAACACAGGAGGCCGTCCTGCAGCGAGGCTCTGTTTGTAAACCAGCCTGATTGGGAGGGTGGGAGAGGAGAAGTGAGGGAACAGATTTTTATTTTTTTCAAAAAAAATGGACAGAGAGAAAGTGAAAGAGAGGGAGAGAGAGAGGGATGGAGAGAGAGGGAACGGTGCAGGGCCTCTCGGCAGAACGGTTCTGCACAGCAGGCTCAAGCAGAGCTGTGTGTAAATAGCTGCTCGGATACTTGGGGGTGTCTATTTTAAATGGCCAGCGGGTTGATTTCCCCATAGGTTTCGGGCCGGTGTTTTCCTACTGCGGTTGGGCAACGTGGCAGACAAACATTCGCCGTCACGCAGTTTGAGTTTCGCTTTTTAATTGTGTTTTTCGCCGTACTGTTAGTGCTCGTTCGTATTTTTTCTTTAGCTCTTTTGTTTTTGCAAATGTCCACAAAAGACAAAAGGAAATGGCGGTGGTGGGTAGGTGTGTGTGTGTGTGTGTGCACGCACGTGCGTATGCGTATACTGTACGTGTGTGTGTGTGTGTGGAAGGGGAACCGAAGCCTGTGAGAGAGGGGCGAAAGACCTTGACGGCACCCTAGGTAAGCCAGTGTTCCTGCGCGGGCCCCGTGGGTTTGATTTAAGAGCCGAGTGAATGTTTTAACGGAGCAGCTCTGCCGCGCTGCATTAAATAGACTCGGCTTCGCAAATTTGATTCCCTCTCCATGATTGCTCTCAGATGTCGGTTTTTCGCAGGGAGTATGTGTGTGTGTGTGTGTGTGTGTGTGTGGAGAATGTGTGTGTGTGAGAGTGTGTGAGACAGAGAGAGAGAGAGAGAGGGAGAGAGAGAACACACTGGCCCCTGCGTGTGTGTGTGTGTGTGTGTGTGTGTGTTGGGGAATTGTGGGGGGTGTGGGGGAATTATACATGTTACCGTGATCGTCTGGCTTTTCTCTACATGACGCATTCAGTGTGCTCCCCTTCCAGACTCTCTTCACAAGAGGGATTGCCACTCTCCTGTCCTCTCTACCCCTCCTCTCCATCTCCTTCGCTCCTTGCCACTCCGCTCCCACAGTTTCTCCTCTCCTTCTCTCTCCTCTGCTTTTTCTCTCCTCTCCCATCATCCACACACACTTTGCTCTCTCTCTCTCTCTCTATCGCCTTTCCTATCGCTCTTCCTCTCTTTCATTTTCTGAAAATGAAATATCATGTCATGTTCATATCAAATGCTTTGACCCTTCTCATCCCTTACCGGAAGCTTCCAGTCCTATCTGACTGATAACGTAGTACTCCATCATCCCCTGTGCTGCGTGTTGTGTTGGGCTGCGTGTAGGACAGGGAGGCCTGGGATGTGGGTGAGTGGACATGGAGCCACAGGGGAAGGGGAGAGCCAGCTGTCCAGCTGAGGGTCATCGTCCATGGAGGAGAGATGGATTGGGGGGACTGGCTCGTCCACTGACTGACGGGAGATCCAAAGGCTCCACAAGGCGCTCTCAGTGTTACCTCCAGCAGTGCAGGACTCAGGAGGTATGAAGGAGGAGAATGAGAAAATGGAGGAGGAGGAGGAGGAGGAGGAGGAGGAGGAGGAGGAGGGGGAGGAGGGGGAGGAGGAAGGCGAGAACTACAAAGAGGAGGAAGAGGATTTCAGCAGTTCTGTGAAATGTTACGCAGTTCCAAATTTCCACACCCCCCCCTGCGGCGAGCATGCCCTTGCATCCCATGCATGCGTGCACTGCCCAAGCCAGGGAGCTTAGACAGAGCTGCGTGACAGATTTATACAGCAGATCCCAGAGACAAAGCATTCGCACTGCATATGGGGCATTTAGGGCATTTAGGGGCGAGAGGGAGCGAGGCTGCTGGAGCCCAGCGGTGCTGGGTGGGTGGGTGGGTGGGTGGTTGAGCGGCCCAGCCACGGGCCCTGTTACAGGCCCGGCTAAAAGCTCGTCTCCCAGGCTGCGTCCAGACACCCCGCCAGCCATGTGCGATCCGTTGGCGCTAATGGGCTAATAAATTTGAGCGTTTCAGCACAGGCCCATCCCCGTCCCCCTTCCCCGAGCACTTAGCATGCTTTGCTGAGCGCAGCTAGGCGGCTATTTTTAGAGCGGGCCCGCGCATCCATCAATCGGGGCTCGTCTGGGCCTTCCCAAGCGATTCCGCAGACGTGCTGGGGCCGAGGCCGCCGGGTTTCACGGCTTGGTCATGCTTGGGATGATTTCATCATCGTCTTTAGAAGCAAGGGCCAGCGGAAGCCCATCTTTTTGGAGTCTTCATCTTATCACTCTCCGAGGATGACTGCGTGGCCTGTTTGGGTGCCTGTCTGTTGATATGTCCAATTGAACAGGTATTATTATGGTCTGTATTGCCGTGGTTGTTTTTCCCTCCGTGTGAGCTGTGGCTTCATCATTTTACTCTATCTAGGAGAATGAAATGAGACAGGAAAGAGAAACTAGAGGAAGTGAGAGAAGAGTGCCGAGGGGTGAAGACAAGAGAAGAGGAGAGGAGATGGATGAGGAGAACAGAGGAGAGGAGAGGAGAGGAGAGCAGTGAGGAAAAGAAGGAAGGAGAGGAGAGGTGAGGCGAGGAGGGTTTGGGTTGGGGGGAGGGGAGGGGGTGTATGGAGCACTGGGGGAAACAGGAGCCAGGGCTGTGCAGTGTGCCCTGGGCTGACACATGTGTTGATTAACACTGACACCCCGGCCGGGCCGAGGCCTCACTCTCTCCCTTTCTCCCTCCCTCCCTCCCTCCCTCCCTCTCTCTCTCTCCCTGCAGCCGCTGGCCTGGGCTGGGCTGGGTAGGGCCGGGCAGGGCTGGGCCTCTCTGGAGGCACTGAGTCAGTGAGGCAGTGAGTGAGTCAGCCCTCAGACCGCCGCCATGTCAGACTGCAGCAGCCATGTCTTCATGAGTCAGTGCACTCAGGTGTGATGCCGGGCCGGGTTGAGCTGCTTTTGGCTTCACTCCAGGAGACAAAGTGCACAGCTAGCTAGTTCGCCGTTGTTAGCCTCCAGGCTAACGCGCTGCTAAAAGTTCACCAAAAGTTTTGTTGTATTGGATTCAGATTACCTTTGAGTTGTGTTTAGACCGACAACGCTAGGCACCTGTTTGCAACAGCATGATTCATTAGCCTCCATTGGGAATTGCCTTTATTGGATATTTTCAGAGGTCAATGGAAAATCCTGTCATTTTTGCTAGCCGCGGTGTTATTATTTATATCCAAATGACTTTTTCCTCTGTTCTTTTTTGGAGACAAAGCGTATCATGTTTAAAACGTCATTCCTCACTATTTCCAAGTGCCTGGCCTGTGAGATGTCTTGTCAATGCTGGATCTGAACTCTCACTGTTAGTTGTGGCACTCCAGAGGGCTCCAGGGCAGGGTAGCGAGGAGAGGAGAAGAAAGGAGACGAGAAAAGAGAAGAGAAGGATAGAGGAGAGAAGAGAAGAGAGGAGAAGAGAAGATGAGAGAAGAAGAGAGGAGATCAGAGAGGTGATGAAAGAAGAAAAGAAGAGAGAAGAAAAGAGAAGAGTGGAGAGGATAGGAGAAAAAGAGCTAAATGACCTTGACATGAACTGTTTCGAATGCATAATGTGACCTTGTCCACTTTTGTGTTTTACAGCTTGTCTGTTCTTTTAATTCTATTTTATTCTATCTATTCTATTCTATTTTAGTCTATTCTATTCTTCTCAGCCCTTGGCAACTGTCTGTGACCTCTGTGCCAGCTAGAGCCAGAATGTGATATAAACAGCCTGTAATATCATCTAATGAGAGTGGATGTGTGCCCCAGCGTGCGTTTATTTTCTGAACACTCCACAAAGTCCTGCTCAATGTACAGCCATTTCAGCTGAACAGTTTTACTGTTCAGATTTCTTCACATTCCCAAAGATGTAAATTGAGTCTGGAGAGAGAAAAAAAAAACTGAGGCTCTGTGCGTGGTCTGACTGTTTTATTTTCTCTTTTTTTTAAGATGGATGGAAAAATAGGTAAAAAAGAGAAAGAAAGAAATACCTCAGTCACTTAGCCCTTGACCGGATTATGTCAGTAATTTATAAAACACATCAGTTCACATACATCAGCATGACAGGTGTGTGATTTGTGGATCTTGACACATCTGAGTTTTTCTCTCTTTTTTTTGTTCTTGTTTGAGTGTGTTTTAGTGATTTGTGGTCATGTCATGCTTTTCATGTTGTGAGCGTGTTGGTGTGAGAGGCTCAGTAATGCTCAATCACCTCCCTTACCCACACACACACACACACACACACACACACCACCCTCCCACCCCCTGTGTGGAACGCTGACGGGTACAGAGTCCGTCACGCTCTCTCTGGTCCCGGACAGTGACATCACAGAGCCCCCTCTGGGTTTGACCTGTGTGCCAACCCACCACACCCCCCAACACACACACACACACACACACACACACACACACACACACACACACACACACACACACACACACACACACACACACACACACACACACACACACACACACACCTTGGCCTCCCACCCCCTGGAGCCTGTGGGGTTTGTAGACGCTGTCTGGGTCTTTTGGGTGTGAATTAATGAACCTTTAAAATTAGTGGAATAAGTCATAATTCTGACACTAACGAGGGCCTTGTTTGCTGAGTGGTATACTAGAGGTTTTATAACTCATAAAAGTAAAGCGTTTTAAAGACATACTTCATGGCTGGCACTGTTTTTGTCAGGAAATTGCAAGAGCCGTAACACAATTAATTATAATTAATTAATTTTGCCTGATAATTAATATACTACTATGTCAAAATAATTATCGCTTTTTAATGAAAAAATATTTCACCACCGAGAAAAAAAGGTGTATCATAATATCATAATAAATGTATACGGCCAATAACTGCACATTATCGAAATGAAAGAATTTTGGACATATTCTCCCCCTGCTAAATGTATACTTCAATCTCCCCTCCAGAGCTAAACATGTGAAAGATAAACAGGAAGCTTATTAAATATCTGAGGTTTTTTTTCTTCTCGCCCTGTATTTTATACTTGCACTTGTAAAAGGCTGGAGGGGGGAAATGTAGTGTGCGTTTAGAGAGGATTTGGAGTGCAGGCGCTCTGTGCCGCTCAAAGCTGGAAACCCGGCCCAGTGATTTATATTGGGCAGGAAAGAGACGTTCTGGCCCCATAAATCACAAGCACTTTATACGAAGAGAAATAATACCCTGTTGCATATGGTGCTTTTTAGGCTACATTCTGAGCATTTCGACATTAAAAGTACCAAATGGAATTTTCACTTTGGGTCTCAATATTTTGAAGGAATGTGTATTTATGCACCGTGTTTCACTTATACATATAAAATATATCTTGGCATTGGCCTAATTTGATTTGTTACATGCTGGAGTCGACATATGAAATACAGAAAGACTTGTGTGAGAGGGGGTTTTGGTTTTGCTCTCCCGTCCCCCGCCTCCCACCTCCCACCCACTTCCACTGTAAAAAAGCAAAATTATGGTGAAACAAGTGGAAGATAATTCTTATGGGGAGAGATATACGGTTTGTGACCCGACGTGGTCTAGTTTCCCCAGCATGCCGTTGTGCGCCCTTTGACCCGCTCTAAATCACATCACAGTGGGACTCACCCACAGCCTTGATTTTTGGCTTTCCACTGAATTAAGGCACATGCTGTGTGTGTGTGGTTGTTTGAGAGAGAGAGAGAGAGAGAGAGAGAGAGAGAGAGAGGGTGCCCCCTTGTCACCGGGCACGTGTGTGTGTGTGTGGGGGGGGGGGTAATGATGTTGAGGAGGCAAGTGAGAGTGCCGTCATAGCGGCACCGCGAGGACGCTAACGCTAGCTCTCCGCTTAGCTGTGTGTGGGGGTGAGCGGTGCGTGGGAACCATGTGAGGGCCTGTCTGAGTTGTCACTGGGAAGCATGATGGAGCGCGCCTCCTGAGAGCAGGCTCTCAGCCTCTTGGCTTTCCTTCTCCCCTCTTAGCTTACTTTTGTAAAAAAAATCCCAATGGTTTAAGTTGTTCTGTACGGCAGAGCGGATTAAGGTGATCAGGAGAGGAGTTAGCTCACGATCGGTCACACACTCACGCTAACACGTGCTAACACACTGTGAAAAGAGGATGTAGAGACAGAACTGACATCCGTGGTTATAAGAGGTAAACAGAGGGCATATCGTGACCAAGAACAGTGGCGGAGAAAAACAAAGTGCGTCATACAAACAGAGAGACAAACAAATATACGGCTATTTGGCTTAGGGTGATCAGACGTCCCCGGTTTCAGAGGACAGTCCCCGTTTTTGGTTGCCTGTCCCCAGGAAAATACAGAAAAACAACCTATGTCCCACTTGGTTTTCAATTAAACTTGTATGTATTTCAATCAGATTGATGCCCCTGATTTTTTCCACATTTTTGTGATCATGTCCCCGGTTTTGGTCTCGGACATCTGGCCACCTTAATTTGGCTATATGGCTACATATGACTATGGGGAAAGAGAGAGAGAGACAGGGTCAGACAGATGGACAGACACAGACAAGTACATACTGACCCCTTTAGTGACAGACAGCCACAGTAAGCGCAGGAATGGCATCCCGACATCCTGCCTGACATCCTGGTTGTCCTGGCCTGTCACAGAGCGGGAAGGTTAACCGGGGTCAGGTATCAGGAGCTGAAGGTGATTTATCAGCTCTAAGACCCTCTGCGCTTCTGGGAGTACCACCATCTGTTACAGGGCAGCACACCAACCAAACACTGGATCTACGAATGTCCCACCGGATCTCCATGTACAACCATTTGCGTGTGTCTGTGTGTTTATGTGCTTGAGCGTGTGTGTGTGTGTGTGTGTGTGTGTGTGTGTGTGTGTGTGTGTGTGTGTGTGTGTGTGTGTGTTTGCGTGTCTGTCTGTGCACGTAGATCCTGAGAATTTCCAACTGCTGATGCTCTTCACTCTCCCTGATAGGTTGTTTAACGCGCCAACGTTTGTGAAACCGTCTGTGGATGTTTTGAGCATCACCTCATCTGGACCACTGGGACTGTGGGGAGTTTCGGGGTCATTTCTAGGTCACGTACCTGAGATTTGGCCGGGGAGGTGCACGATGTCCTCCGCTGGTACAATGGGAGTGAGATGTGAAGCTTAAGGGAGAAACTCGTAATTAGATTGATAACAGGGACAAAATAAATTGAGAAAGAGCAAGGCTAGCAGTTTGGCTGGAACGTGATGGGAAACACCTGTTCTCGACTCCCAGTGCTTTTGCTTCTATCGTTTTCTGGTGTCTTTTTTTCTGTCTGTCACTCAAAACTCGCATGTCGGACAAACAAATATCCCCCCTCCAAACACACACACACATGCACACACACATACTCATATATTTCCCAATGCGCCCCCCTCTCCCAATACAGACAGACAGGCGGGCAGACAAAACACATTCCTTAACACACACAGCGGATATCCCGGGCCTGAGGTTCAGCGCCGGCATGCCAGCCTCGTAAAAGAGTGACAGTCCAAATGAGACTTCAGGGGGGTGGAACTGGCATAGCGGGCACGCCGTGGCAGCGCCATGTCAAACACAGTCTAGGCTAACGCTCTGCCCAGGAGCGCAGCTGCACACACACACACACACACACACACACACACACACACACACACACACACACACACACACACACACACACATATATATACTCGCACAAGCGGTTACTGCAGATAGCCAGGCCGCGGTTTCCTGCCATCTACTTCAGTGCACTGGGCCGTATTGGTGTTTAGATAGGGGGCTGGCCCCGGGCGGAGATCCGGGTGGTTCTGTCCATCAGTCTGTCCATCCGTCTGTCTGTCTCTCTCTGTTTGTTTCCACGCTCGCGCGGAAATGTTCGCGGTCGGGCCTAGCTTCCTCATTAGCACCAGCGCGGGGCAAGTTTGCTTAGGCAGGCGGGAGACAGCAGCCTGCCAGCAGCCATTAACGAGCCCGCTCCGCCGCAACAGCAGCACCATGCTAGCGTGGCGATGAGCTCAGTGCTAGCGGCTAATGAGCAGTGTGCGCTACCCAGCAAAAACAAAACACCCATCTCCCACGAGCTAACAGAGGGGGGAGAGAAAGAGAGACAGAGAGAGAGAGAGAGAGAAAGGGAAAGAAGGAATGCGAGGGAGGGAAAGTCCCTGTGATTACAGCATCAGAAGCACACAGTGGTGGCTCAGTGGCTTGTACGGTGCCTGCAACCCCTGTCGTTTGAGTGATAGCATGTAGCCCGCTTTCAAATATTTAATCTGGTTAAGTTGTTTGGCCACAGCCATCTCCTCCCTCCTCTGGGCTGGCACGCTCTGAACTGGTGATTGTGTCGAGGTGTGAGAATGATCTATGAACCGGCCCCCATACCAGCAGCTTCGGCACTTCAGACAGCAGGATGAGGGGATTTTCCTTCACATAAATTATCCTGCTCGCGCAAACAAGAGCCTCACTCTTATCTTACTCAGACAGACAGGGCGGGTAGAGATTTGGTAGAAACAGTTCTGTGAATTTAACACGTATACTAATCGCTACATCATCATTTTACAGTCTTTTTTGTGTATAGTAGAAATTCTATAATCCTTCATTACATAGAAAAACACATTTTCAATTGTGCTGTACAATCCATTACGTTTATTAATGTTTGTAGATATGCTTTGCCACAGCAGCTTAGAGTGCAGGTACAGTGCTTATTTTTCTAATCAGATTTAGGCATCAGTTTTATGTACACCCTGTGCTTTAGCCGTTAAGCTGGTGCATGAATTGACATGTTTATAACATATGGACTGACATGTTTATATGTGACATTGTTTTGTCACACTGATAACATTGTGTTCTTTAATGGGTCTGTAGGTGGGACTGAATGTATATATACTTTATATATAGGCTATGGGAAGGCGTAGCCATTCTCTGCCTATGCATGTGTGTGTGGCTGGATGAGCTAAGCAGACTAAAGGAACTCTTAATGTACTCGAAGCTTTCCCAAGTCATTTATAGGCTTGGAACAGTGAACGTGTCACACTTTCCAGTAGGGAAAGAAAGAAAAAAAACATCATATTCCACTCAATTGCCCTTATCAAAATCTGGAGAGAGCATAACCTCATGATGGATCTTTTGGTCTACCGTGGAAGCTATAAAAATGAAAATGAACTCTAACTCTGTACCTCGGTGTTCGGCTGGTCGGCTAGGCCGCACTGCCGATGTCGGAAAGAGTGACATTCAAACCAAAGAGCAATCAAACGATTTAATACTGGTGCAGTTTCTATATACAAGGTTATCCGACATCTAAACCAGAGGTAATGCACATCTCTTGCGGTTGTTATTTTAAACACCACTAGTGGTTTTGTTTGTGTATTATGCATTACATTCAATTATAATTCATTACAAGTGATGCTGGTGTTGTTTATTCTATGCTACGGGCAAGGGATATTGTGGATATTGCTCTTTGGGGTTGTTTGGCTTTTGGATTAAGCTTCCGACACTACATATTTTTTTTGGTGCTGTCTCGGCCTTGAGTTGTTTGCTCTCTCCTCCTGTATTGAACACCTTCGCCTCATCTCGCGTTTCCTCTGTTTCGCTCAGAAAGCTTTCCCGCGCCGCGTTTGTGTGTGTGTGTGTGTGTGGATTGACTGTCCCTTTGTTTAGCACACAAACAGGAAACAGCATTTCTCCATGGTGAAGGCCACAGAAAGGAGAAAAGATTGGCACCAGATTTCTCTCTCTCTCTCTCTCTCTCTCTCACTCTTTCTCTGTCCTTCCATGCCTCAGGCTTCTATTTTTCTCTGCCTCTCACTCAGTGCTTTTGCAGTGCAGAGAGACTAGGCAGGAACTGAAAACTTGACACATGTGGCATTGGGGGGCACATGTGGGAGGAGAAAAAAAAACACTCCATATCTACAAAAAAACAGCGGTGTAGTGGTGGACTAAACTGTGGTTACGTTCTATTTTTTTTATATATATAAATAAACTCAATCTTTCGTTTTGCAGTGACTGGGTTTGCAAAAGGGGGAGTGCTTGTCTTAGTCAGTATCTCTCGGCTTTGAATCATCAAAACCCACAGGGACAGCTGCTAATGCCACATCTGAGGCTTGCTTAATTACGCCAAAACCAGTGGGTGTGAAAAACTGGCACGGAAAAAAAGAGCAAACACTAATTCGCGCAGTAAATTATGCTAATCCCAATTAATACATTTAATCTGAAATGGGATTTGAACGAGTGCTGTTTCACGGCCTTTTATTTCGAAGTGGCATTCACATTAAGTCAACCCGTATCAGCCTTTTCATCGTTGACGTCTTATTAAGCCATGGATTTTTGCTGGTTTTGACATGGCGAGGCATTCTGGTGGAGAGAAGGGATCGTTTTCCACCACATGATGCCGGAGAGGATGTCATTTTTATTCTCGGGACACTGAAACCTTCCCACCTTTGGCTACCAGGCATATAATATTAGCAAAAGTGCATGGTGCTCCTGCCCTGGGTATTATATTTGTGTCAATAATGAGTAATGTTCTGGTGGAGGGGTCCAGCACGGGGGGCGCTCGGGGTCTCTGATGGCTGCTGGCGTGAGCTGGGAGACGACTGGCCTGACCAGGCCTGCAGCTTGGGCCTGCCCAGACACACGGAGGGAGACGGCCAATGAGGGAGAACGAAAAAGAAAGCATTTATCACTGTCAGTGGTGTGTACTTCTGTGTGTGTGAATGTGTGTGTATGTGTGTGTGTGCACGTGTGTGTGTGTGTGTGTGTGTGTGTGTGTGTGTGTGTGAGTGTGAGTGTGTGTGAGTGTGAGTGTGTGCGTGTGTGCATGTGTGTGTGTGTGTTTGTGTGTGTGCACGCACGCATACTGTACAGTACGTTTCTCTCTGTGTGTGTGGGCGAAACAGAGAGGGTGAGAAACAGTGTCTTCGCGTGTCTGCATTTGTATATCAGCAGATCGTATGTTTGTCTTTTTCTCAATATTTACATAAATTCCCCTCCTTTGTTTAATCTGATAGTTCTTCTGCTCAGATGGGAACAAAAGGCCTTTGTGGGATTCCTAGAATTAATCCATCCATCCACCCACCCATCCATCTGTCCATCCATCCACACCTCCATCTATCTACTGTATCTATCTATCTAGATATCTATCTATCTATCTATCTATCTATCTATCTATTACATATCTACCTATCTATTATCAATCGATCTATGTAGGCTACCTTTATCTATTTATCCATCTATGTATCTTCAATCAATCAGTTGATCAGTTTACCCTGTGGATCAATTCAGCCATCTTCCTGGGGTTAGTCGGTTTTTCTCAACAGCCCAATGTTCATACAGAGCGGCAGAATTCGGCATGGCGCTGCCAGAAGCCATTCATCAGGACCTCATAGCCTGTCCTGTCAGCCTGAGGCCTGCGTGCTCCGAGCCAGGCTCTCGAGGTCTGGGCCTGCCGCCAGTCTGTCATGGGCCTGGGCCTCCTTCCAGTCTTCCATCAGCTTTGAAGTGAACGGGTGAGCCAAATGGCATACAAGGGGTGGCCTATCAGCACATGCATTACACAGTGACCTGCGTGGGTCAGACACACACACATACACACACACACGTATACATATACACACTGAAATGGCAGGTTTGAGTAGTTTTTCTAAATGTTACCGTAAGAGGACCATAATGAGAGCTGCTTATTGACTCATGCAATGTAAGAGATACTTGTAACACACACACACTTAAACGGTGTCACATGAGGCCCTTTATGCTTCCCCTTTGCCACAGTCTAGACACACACACACACACAAACACATGCACACACACTAATGCAAAATGCATAACATAAATACCGAGTGTCCTACATTAAACAAACATTCTATACATCATTTTTGTCTTATTCTTTTTTGTTTTCATTGAAATTCTTTCCAATGCATGTGCTTTCTGTTACAGAATTAAATTAATGCTTGAAGTATTTCAAAATCCCCCTCATTTTAATATGATTAAGTGGACAGTGCTGTTTGATTTGGACTCATTTGTAAGGCTCTATCTAATTAACACTTCAGTAAATACTTGTCTGTTTTGTTTTGAAGAGTCCAGCACTAGGCATCTCATTTTTCAGATTTTTATCGTGTTTGGGGTCGAACACACACACACACACACACACACACACACACACACACACACACACACACACACACACACACACACACACACGCACACACACACACACACACACTTCGTGGCGGCACAAAAAAAAATCGAAGAGTCAGAGACGGATGATATTGAAAGGAACTGGGCAAACGCGTGGCTTCGGAGAGTTTCTGTCGTGGTTCGCGGGAGCGTGCCAATTCTCATCAGCGTGCCGCGAGCTGGGTCACAGGCACTTACCATCCCGTCAAACACACTCCGGTCCACTCATCAAACATGCGGCGGGGGCGAGCGCACACTGGGGGGAGAAAATCATGTTCGGGTTTCAACTAAAATAACGTTGATTGTCCTGTTCACAATCGGCCCGGAACGCCTGATTGGCGCTTTTTCATGGCCTGATTTGCAAACGGTATTTGGAGGAGGGGAAAAAAAGGTGCATGATGGTTCTAATCCAATCAAAAATGTTTTTTTTCTCCTGCGTCTTTTTTTCCCTTGGCAAGTATGCTATTGTCTGAAAATAGCATTTCTGTTTGGATTAGAAGTTAAGAGTAGTTATGCAAATGTAATGGGCTTTTGAGGTTTTTAGACCGAGCATACTATCTATTATGGATACAATAGTGTGGTCGGAGTTTTACACCTTCTGCATATTGCAGCCTAGTTGATTAGAATACGATGGAGATGGATTTGATCAAAAGGGACATTTTCTAAACACATTCCTTGGATCGGTTTCAAGCAAGACATAGCACTCCCAATTCCACATCACTGACTGCATGGGTGAATGAGAGCAAACATTTGGACATAAAAATAAAACATTTTCACCACACACACACACACACACACACACACACACACACACACACACACACACACACACACACACACACACACACACACACACACACAATCCAATGGCATGAAAAATGGAATACAGAATAAATCTGCAATGATTTCATGTGTATAAACAGAGGTTATAAAGCGCTTTGTTAACCATTTCAGGTAGAATATTTACAGTACGCTTTTTAGGAAATTACCAGCACACAAATCCAAGGGCAAGTCAAACTCTCAACTAAACATGGTGGATTGTCGCATTTTGAGGATTAATGTTTTTTTCAGGAGTAAAGGGCCCTTTTCTTTCATTGGAGTGGATGACCTTCAGCAACAGTTGAGTTAGAGCCCACCCTCCCACTCTCCCCGCAGAACCCTACTCTGTCTTTCCATTCGCCAGAGCTTGCCAGAAAATTCCTGACTGTCAACCATCCCTACGTCCCCCATGCTATGCCATCACCTCCCCTCCATCTCTCTCTCTCTCCCTCTCTTTCTCTCTCCCTCTCTCTCTCTCTCTCACTCCCTCTCTTGCACACCGTCTCTCCCTTGTCTGTCTTTAGTCTTTCCTGTCCCCCTCCTATTCTGTGAATGTCCTTCTCTGTAATCCTCCACCTCCTGTCTTTCATTCATTCACTACTGGCACAGTACCTCGGTCTCTGCAGTCCTCTTTCAGAACCACCACCCCCCCCCCCACACACACACACACACACACACACACACACGCACGCACACACACACACACACACACACACACACATAAAATCTCGTTTGTTTAAGCATAACCCGCCAACATGTTTGGCTAAATGACGTCTTACACTGTGACAGGCCTGGGAAGCAAGTCAGGTCTATTTCTTTCTTTTTTTTTCCTTCGGAGAGAGAATCAATTAGTCATGACCTCCAAACGATGCTGGGGATTCTCACAGTGGGGACGCGAGCGGTCTGAGCAGCCACCTGCACGTCATTTGTCATATTTCACAAGGCTGTTGATCTGCTCAAAAGCCCATTTCCCAGACCCCTGCGTGCATGACAAAACCAAATTAAGTGACACCAACAAATAATACTAGATGAGCTGTCCGGTAATAGCTGTCTAAAACCTTGACTCTACTGGATAGAGCCACATTTGTCTTGTGTTCTTCCTTGGGATTGTGGGTATGCTGTAGATTTTGCAGACATTTTGCCACATTGTCTATAATTTAAGAGTCATAAATAATTGTTTGGAACGTACTGTACGAGCTGCAGGGAGCTGGCGCTTAGGAGAAAGGAATCATTTGTGTGCATGCGTGTGTGTGTGTGTGTGTGTGTGTGTGTGTGTGCGTGCGTGCGTGCGTGCGTGCGTGCCACGTGCGTGCGTGCGTGCGTGCGTGCGCGCGTGTGTGTACTGTATGTGTCTTTGTGTGTATGTGTCTTTGTGTGTATGTGTCTTTGAGTGTGTGTCTGTGTGTGTATGTGTGCATATGTGAGCGTGTGCGAGTGAAACAAATGGTTTCGTCTCTATCGTGTGGCGTAGAGATGGATGGCCAGTGGAGACAAATGAGGACAGCGATGGGGAAGGAAGCGCCGGAGACCATGAAGGACAAGGAAATAAAAGAAAGTTCTGGAACAAGGTGATTTGCAGAGGACGAGGGAGCGTGTGGAGGATGAGAAGAGTAATGAAGGGAGATATCACTGGGAATAAAGATATCGCTGGAAACGGAGAGCTGATTTGAACAAGCAACTCTGATAGGCGTGACCGTGGCCGCTTGTTGTGTGTTGTGTAAAATGGTGGAGGGGGGGTGGGTTTGGGGTGGGGAGAGTGGTGTAATCGGAATGTCTGCATCCTATTACCCCAACAAACGGATGGGCCCAGAAGCCTCCGGAACACAGACGAACAGTCATGATGTGGTCGCTTCTCCTCTCTTCTCCTCTCCTCCTCTCTTCTCTTCCCACTGATCCCTCCTTCCTCCCCAGTGTAGACAACCCCCACCCCACCCCACCCCCCTCCCCCCACCCTGTCTCATGGAAGACATTGCAGATCCCCTGAGTTCCCACCACATCAGGGAGAGGATGAATGAGCAGGTTGTTTTGTGGTGCACAGTACAGACATATATCCACCGCACGCTCAGCATCCCGGGATGATGGAGGGGGAAAAAAACGAGACGATCATCAAACTTCCCGTTAGCGTGCCACTCAGACACAAAAGCACGTCGCGGAGACGGGACGGGACGGTGCCGGAAGGCAAACACGTCTGCGCTCATCGTCTCCATTTTCATGAGGCAAACTTGAAGAGGGGGGAAAAAAATGCTAGTAATTCTAAGTGCAATTCACAGATCTCAGATCAGATCGCTGAAGTTGTATCGCTGCCAGGCACCGTTTTCACGAGCCCTAATTGTAAAAACCTAACACGCTGCAGATGGTCGAGGTTTAGGTGGACTGTCTGACTTCCAGAAAGAATGACTTTAACCTCAGCCGAATGCCAGACAGCCCTCATGGGCTACCAGAGGATATGAATAGTATTTACAGAGTGACACCAGGCTGACTGTCTGATCCTAGAGTCTTTAGGCTCATTCAGAGAGAGTAACAAGCTCTTTTGTTTTTACTGCCCATCGAGATGAGGTAATTTGATTTTGCTTGAGTTCAACTGAAGCGCATCAATTAAGGGGCGGTTTTATTCGGGAGGTGGCCATTAATAAGACAGCTCCAGGAATTCCTCAAGCAGCCTCTCAGGTTCGTCCGTCTTCACACTAACGTTGAATTCGAGGCCCCAGTGCGCTACTGTGTTGAAGCAGAATAATAGCAACATAACGCAATGAGCCATTTCACCACATTAATGGCTTTTGCATGTGTCCACAGCCTCAGCTGGCAACGTCAAATTATAACAATAATCTTCAGTTCCCTTTCCCCTTTGACTCTGATATTTAATGGCTGAAACTGAGCATTTCAGCCCTTCAAGAAAACCCAGAAGAAATAACAAGTGGACTTTCCCCCACATTAGACGTGAAGTTAGGAGCAAAAAAACATATACACACACTTAAATCTCTGTCTAGAATCTGTCGAATGGAGCCAGGAGTTGTTTGAATGCAGGGTATCTGGTCCAGCGGCTGTGAGCCTGTTGAATGACTGGCAGAGCCCTAGCAGTTACGCGCTCTTGTTAATGTTTGCTCGTTGAAATTAAGTGGTTGAGCAGAGCTATCATTCTCTGGCTCTGTAGTGCTAGTAAATACATTTCAGATGGAGAGAGAGAGAGAGTGAGTGAGGAGAGAATGACAAGAAAGAGAGTGAGAGAGGAGAGAAAGTAAAGAACTTGGAGCACTTGGACGGGCAGGTAACATCCCCCTCGGATCCTGTAAAACTAACACCCATTAAAAGGTGAATACCTGCCCCCCACCTCCCCCAACACACACACACACACACACACACACACACACACACACACACACACACACACACACACACACACACACACACACACACACTTTTTCCTCTGGCCAGCGTGGGGTGGGAACATGGCTCTGGTTGCCTCTCTCTCACTCCCCTTTTACCTCCGATTGATCCGCTTCACTGAGGAGAGCAGCCCCTGCAAGCCCACAGCTCCCTCCCCCTTTCCCCCAATCCACCAATCCTGGCCTGGCCCCTGCAGGGAGCTTGTCAGGGAGTTTGCGAAAGATGATCTCAGCGGAGGACAAGCTGTTTCGCATAGCAACAGACTGGAGAGTCACCCCTCACTCTCCTCTCACCTTGCGGCAGACGCACAGCACTTTAGACAAGGAGCTCCATAAAGACCCCTGATCGTAATGCCCCAAGGACCTGTAAAATCTCTCGAGGTTTCACAGTCCGTGAGATCACACAGTGCTGATGCATAAGTGAAGGAGCACCCCCGTCCCCCCAAACACACACACACACACACACACACACACACACACGCCCCTGGTCTGGATGTGCTGTGTGTGTGGTGTTATGGTATTGTATAACCGGCCCGACCCCCCTCACACTTCTCAGCTAAGTCGTTCGTGGGCGATGTGCCTGCTTCGATTATTAAACGTCTCCAACTACCTTTTTGGAGTGGTTTTGCTTTTAAAATTTGTAACATATTACTCGCAGAGCTCGGCACAGTAAAACATATTAATGCGAATCCGTAAAAGGAGAAAAAAAATAGTATTTAAAACACAAGTGCTTCAGAAGGCCAGACAGCTGTTTATGACTGCGTCATGAACGGCATTCTGGGGTTTTTCTTGGTCACTGAAATGTAATGGTTTGATACTGTTTGAAGGTATACATTATAACGCATCTGCAAAAGATTAAGAAATTGCATCATGTTAAGAGAAGTCTCACAATACTCTGTTCAGATTTTTCTAGAAGGGAGGGAAAAAAAACACAAGACACTTTTGTTGCCCTTCCTCTCTCTCTAATTAGTAACGATCTTTTCAAGGGATCGGGTTACACAGTAGAATGTGGACATAAATAATCTTTTCCTGTTTCACATTTTTTGAAAAACAAAAATGTGTACTTATGAAAATACTACAACTGCTACTTATATCTGTAATGTTTAACAGGACCAGCAGTGTGTGTGGAGGTATACAGGCCGGGGCGGTTTCAATTGGAAGGTTTTGCGGTGAAGAGCCATCGCGCTGATTCAGTCCAGACCCCGCTTTTGGAAAAGCCTTCATGTACACACGGCTATAAGTTTAACACACTCCGCCGTAAACCCAAACATCTCATTCTCCTCCGCCCAGGCAGACAGGCAACTGGATGCTTTTTTTTTATGTCCGTTTTATTTGGCTTTATGGGGGCAGCGAGAGAGGAGGCAGGAGAAAGAGAGAGAGATCCCCCCAATTTGCGAGCGGGGGCTGCGTGAGCTTTGCCAGAGCTGCGGTGCTGGCACGGTGGCCGACCCGTCGTGAGCATGCCGGGGTGCCGGGGCCCCGGTTCCTGACGGGGTGCGCTGCCAAGCCAGACAGGTACCAGACTGGTGGGCCGTGGGGGTGAGGCGGGTGGGGCGGAGGTACTGAGGGGGGGGGGGGGGGGGGCAGAGATTACAGCCTTTCCACAGACAGACACAAATAGTTTTGTGTGTTATTCCACTGGAGGGGGACGCATACAGTACAGTACAGTAGTTTCCACGTCCTTAATTCTTTCCCCCCGACTTCTCTCTCTATGTCTCTATGTCTCTATCTATCTCTCTCTCTCTCTCTCTCTCTACCTACTCTCAACATCAACATCTACTCTCTCTCTCTCTCTCTCCCTTGCTCTCCCTCTCTCTCTCTCTCATGCTCTTTCTACTCTCAACATCAACTCTCTCTCTCTCCCTCTCCCTCTCTCTCTCCCTTGCTCTCTCTCTCTCTCCCTCTCTCCCTTGCTCTCCCTCCCTCTCTCTCCCTCTTTCTTAGGGTTGATCTATAAGTGGAACCTCCCTCCTGTAGGAGCCTTGGTGGCAGGCTGCCAGCTGCCCTCCTCGTTTAGCTTTGCCAGAGCTATGAACCAGGTGACAGGGGCCTAACAGCGGCCTGAGCCCGTGCCAGGGCCTCCATAAACCGCAGGTACCTGGGGCCCAGGAGCCTGAGCGCCGCGGCGGGCCCATCACCACGCACCCCGGGTCAGGGGTTAGGAGGGACTGGAGAGCGCCGCGCCGCGCAGCGCAAAAAGCCCCAGCCCCAGGATCAGTGCGGCCGGCTGCAGCCATCCTATCTGCACAACATGATCTTGTTCTGGCCTGAGGTGTGTGTGTTGTGTGTGTGTGTGCGTGCGTGCGTGTGTGTGTGTGTGTGTGTGTGTGTGTGTGTGTGTCTGTCTGTCTGTCTATGTGTGTGTGTCACACGGATTATTAAGTCGAGACCCGACCAGAGATTGCTCCGAATTGCCCCAGCTGCTTTGTTTTAGAGAAAACACAACTTCTCATGTAATTATCTTTAAGAACCTCTCAAAGAATGTTAATCAGACACCGAAGAGGCAAGCGCAGAACAAATGGGAACCACATGAAAGGCTGCGAGCATCACGGGCACTCGCCCCCCTTTTGTTTATTCTTCCCTCTCCTCTTCTTCTTCCTTTTTTGGAGGATGGGGGTGGAGGATGGGGGTGCACTACACAAGTAACACTGAGATCTGTGTGTGTGTGTGTGTGTGTGTGTGTGTGTGTGTGTGTGTGTGTATGTGTGTGTGTGTGTGTGTGTGTGTGTGTGCATGTGCGTGTGCGTGTGTGTACTCGTCTTTGTGGAACACAGACGGTGTGAGGTGTAGGCCCCTCAGGATGCTTTGCGGAAAAAAATAAGCCTCTGTGTATGTGTGTGTGTTTCCTTTTTTTTCAAAACATGCAACAAAAAAAACCTTTCTACAAAAAAAGTACCTCCTCTGTAAATAGAGTTCAGTGAAGAGGGGGGAAAAAGTAAAAAGCTCTTTCTACAAGTGAATACTTTTTTTGTTGAGCTTGAACATTTATATTCAATATGTGTGGTTTATTTATTCACACTTTATGCCATTGGAGCCTTTAAGAGAGTTTGCGCTGGTGTACTGTAGTGGGCGAAACAGGCTTCGATGCATTGCGATGACTGATTGATTTGTCTATTTGACAGGGCAGTCTAGCTGGTTTTGACTGCTGGAATGTTAAAATGATGTTTTCTTTCACATAAGTGTCAGAAGAGAAGCTGGCAGACGGCAGATGGCATGGCAGAAACTTGGGCCACGAATCTCGTCGGGAAAGAAGGGTGGGGAAGGGGAGGGGGGGAGGCTGCTCATGAGGGCTACAGCGCCCGCAAAAACCAAAAACCATCCCAGGCCCTTTGTGCCGCCCGAAGCCAACTGCTGAAATGCTTAGTCACTTAAACACTTAAATATGTTTCCACTTTATGACGAGGGATGTTTTGTATTCATTGATTGTGAAATGCTCTTTTGTGCTCCTCTTTGTGGCCAGCGAGATATGTATCAGTTACGCGGCGTTTGCATTCTTGCTCTTTGGGAAGCAAGCTTTTTTTTTTGTGTTTTTTTTTTTTTTTTTAAAAGAAAAGGCCCTCCTTCCACCCCTCCTCCCTTCTCTCTTAGTGCTCAGTGTCGTCCCCAGAAGATAATCATCTTGTGTAAACATCCAGGTCTTTCAACTCCGACTGTGTCCCTCAAAACCTACTCAGGGCCAGCCTCAGCAGAGCCTGTGTGTGTGTGTGTGTGTGTGTGTATGAGTGGAGGTAATACTGGATGGAGAGGGGATATAGCGCGGAATCCAAGCGAGCTCGGGCCATATGTGACGGCTTAATCCAAAACTGGTGATTTAATGTTCGCTTTTTATCAACACTTATGGCAGGCGGAGACAAAAAAAAAGAGCTATTCTCACCTCTAATTCAAATCATTACTCACAAAGACTGACTGCCAAAACCACAAATAGTGTGTTATGAGGGGAGCAGCTTCGAACCCTCATAAAACATAATGACTGTTATGATGAACTATTTATTTGTTATTCCACATAGACTTTACTGCTCCTTTTTTATGTTAATAGAGTAGTTCAGAGACAGGTACTTCACAAGTACCCTCACAAGTAGAGAGAGAGAGGGAGAGAGGGAGAGAGAGAGAGAGAGAGTGAGTGGGAAAGACTGAGAGAGAGCGAAGCAGACATCAAACGGGGATTACAGTCATCAGATGGCATGCCTGGAGATATTTTCCTGGGAGATAAAGCCCACTCAGGGCGTCCTTGAAGTTTGGAAAGTGGTCTTAATTTGAACTCCTCAGGCTCCTGTGCCGGGCGGGCGCTCGGCTGCGTGCGCTATCGCAGCAGTCAGAAGCGAGAGAAGAATGAGAGTGTTGTTCCTCTCTTCGGGACGGGGCGTGAGTGTGCGCCGCGCGCCCGCATCAGCGGCAGATCTCACCAGGAAAGAGGACAGAGGGTAACATCTGCAGTGAGAGCTGCACAAGGGTATGTGTGTGTGTGTGTGTGTGTGTGTGTGTGTGTGTGTGAGAGAGAGAGAGTGTGTAAAGATGAACTACTACACCAAGACAATAGCACTGACTAATTGATTTGCATTGCTACCTGATAGACTAATTTGGTTCATTAGGCTGTTCTTTATTTTCGTTATTAGTGTGCCCCTTTCAGACATCTGACTAACCCCAAAATCAAATAAAAATGTTTATCTTTTTTTGTCATGCACATTTTACGCAGAAAAACCTTCCCTTTCTTCCCACAATCTTTAAAAACTTCATGTACTGTAATTCGAGATAACTGTAACTAACTGCAATAACAATAATATAACTGATATATTGAGGGGAAAATATCCTCCAAGAAACCAACATTAACTGTAAATTTTTTAAAAATGAAAATGTCACTCCCCAGTCTATCTATCAATCTCTTGATTGTAGCTATTACAAAAACAGTTCCCCAAGATTAGAGTTCTCACAAGTAATCTCTCCCTCAAAAGCAATCTAAAGTAAGGCAATGAATCATGAAATATTGCACACCACAGTGGTTAAGACTGTCAAGACATTTTCAGTCATTTTGTCTTGCAGTTTAACAACAGCTGAAGAGCTGAAAAAGAACCCAAAGGGATGTCAGGGATAGTCCATAGGATAGTCAGACACCATAGAAGATTCCAGATAAATTTATTTGTTGAAGATGTTTGATTCAGATTTGTTCATACTAAAAGTTGGTGAATCACGGTCTGGAGAGACGGTCACTGGCAGACACTTCATAACTAAAAAAAACAAAAACAAAAACGAACAAAAAAAACGAAAGGATATAAAAATACAGACACATCTTACCGTAATCATTTCTGTACAAAACATAGAAAAAAGTCAAATTCATTACCTGGGATTCAGTAAAATATACACACATATTTATTTATTTTTTTAATAAAAAGCTTCTAAGCTCTGGACATTTATTAGCAGAGTGAATTCCACTGCAATGCAAGATGAGAAGGACCATAACAGCCAGTTTCCTCTGTCACTGTCAAAAGATGAACAATGTTGAGCTTTTTGTTAATTTTATTACGGTGTAAAATGTATTGAAGCATTAGAGCACAATGTCTGAGTTAAAAACAAAAAATAAAAATAAAATAATAAAAACAGCTATAAGAAAATAACTTCTTCCAAGCCTCAATAAAAATCATAAAGGATAATAAATATACAGGTTGGATTGATAATGAGTAGTAGCATTGATGATAAAAAAGAGAGAGAGTACGGTGTGGCATGAGGAACAATCTGAAAAGGCAAAATGGAACAGTACTTCAAAAAGGCTTGGCTGCCATGGTGACTTGACCCCCTCCTCCCCCTTACAAAAAAGTGAGATGTCACACAAGTGACCCCACATGTGAACTTTCAAGAAAAAAAATGACAGGACTGTGGTAAAAAAAAGAAAATTCTGTGAGGAAAGCTTAAGTCCGTGTGAACGAATGTGATCTCCAAAATGCAATGGTGGAATTCCCTTTAACAAGACACCAGAAAGGACACCAGAGTGAACTGCATAGAAAGTGGCCCTCTAGCTGACTGCAATCACAAAAAAAAAAAAAAAACTACGGGAGGAGTTAGGGTAGCTATTAACAGAGGAAAATAAGCTGAGAAATAAATATGGTACATACAATTTAATGATTGCATGGTTAGACGAAGTATATACAGAACATGGGATACTTCACCCTCAAAAACCAAGATACTGCCCATATATATTTAAAACCATTTTAACTATGATCTTATATGTTCCACGGATATCTGAGATAATATGGAGATTAGAGTAAAATATGCTATATTATGATCAACTTGAAAAAGGTCTACTGGACGGGTGGAATCTTGTCTTTGAAAGTGCATAATGTACTTAAAAATCTGAAAAAAAGTTATTTTTTTCCTCCGGTGGGCATTTTCTGATAGTTTATATTAAAAAATCTAAATGCATTTGGAATCAGCCATTTGCATACAATCTATGAGAGTATAAAATTGTCCTCAAAGGAACACCAGCTAAAAGAGGGGATGGTCTGAGGTGAAGTGAGAGGTTTTACAGTATTTCAAAAAGAATGTGTGCACGTTCTTTTTTTTCTGTGAAAAGCAAAAAAAAGGCTTCATCTACTGTCCAGTGTAGTTACGTTACTGATACATACCATTTGCAGTGATAGTGAGGACAAATAAACAGCTTGCTGTTGCTGAACAGACCAATCCTGACTCTTTTAACTGTTTAGGGCAGCAGAGAGAGCTGAAGGCACTGACCGCCGGTGGCATGATAGTCCAAGGAAGCACCGGGGTTTTAGGAAATGGAGTGTATGGGGGGGGGGGGGTCAGCTCCTAGTGTCCGCCACGGAGCGGTCAGGGGAGGCTGCAGGAAACTGGCTGGGCACCAGGACCATCTATCCCATCTACTGCCGAGCACCACGGGACAAGACGGCTTTATACAACACGCTGCAGGCCAGGCTCTCATTACACGGCAAGATGGAGCCCTCGGGCTGCTGTACTGTATGGGGCTACGGAGAGGCACATTTAAAAACAAGCCTGGTCAATTCTATATATGCACTACTGTGTTGGTTAACTCCACTTTGGAAAGCCAGAAGAGAACAAAAAAAAAAAAACTCTTAGAAAATAAATATTCAATGATTCTCCCAGGTTTTTTTGGAAGACACTTTAGAATTTTTTGTACCTATTACTTAGAAGGAAAAAAACAAACAAACTGTCAGTCTTTTTGAAAATGGTATAATTGTTTAAATCTATAAATATAATTTATATAGTTTATTTTTTTATCTCCGCTATGTGTTTTTTTTTGTCATTTCCTCCTCTCTTCCCCATTCCACACGCTCTCTTTTCTTCTTCTTTTTCTTCTTCTCTGTCCATCTTTCCCCATTGTCTCACACGTTTTCTCTCACACACGCTCTCTTAATCTCGCTCGCTCATGCGTGTGTTAGTGTGTGTGTGTGTGTGTACGTGTATGTGTGTGTATCTATGTGTATGTACATGTACTGTGTGTATGTGTGTGTGTGTGTGTGTGTGTGTGTGTTACTGTGTGTGTTATTTGCAGACGAACTGGTCCACGGTTCGGGAGCAGCGCTTGCACTTGACGTAGCAGCACCAGTGGAACTTGCAGTGGCAGCGCTCCACCAGGGTGGCCTTGAACTGGTCGTAGCCGCGGCCGCAGCACATGAGCGCGCAGCCGTCCATGCCCTCGGACGTCTTGTTGCACAGCCGGCCCTGCGTGCCCAGGGAGCCGGTGGTCTTGTTGACCACGCAGTAGTCCGGGCTGGGGTCGATGTAGACCAGGTCCTGGGCGGTGGGCGGGTTGAACTTGTTGTGCACCTGGACCAGCTTGCCGCGCGCGTTGAGCTTCATGGAGGCGCCGCTGTCGTACTTCTCCTTCAGCAGGTCGCCCACCTTGCGGAAGTCGGCCAGCTGGAGCCAGCAGGTCTTCAGGCTGCACGAGCCCGACACGCCGTGGCACTTGCACGAGACGTGCGCCAGGTCCGACACCGCCTGCGAGGGCCGGAGAGAAGAGAGAGAAAGAGAGGAAGAGAGAGAGAGAACGAGAGAAAGAGAGAGAAAGGAAGAGAGAAAGAGAGAGAGAGAGAAAGAGAGGAAGAGAGAAAGAGAGGAAGAGAGGAAGAGAGGAAGAGAGAGAGATTCCGGTCAAAAAGGGGACCCCTGAGTGCAGAATACAACATTCACAGCACGACCGACCGCAAGAGGAGCACAAAACGGCGCAACACACATCGCAAAAAAACAAATCACCTGGCTCCATGGCTCATAAACATGTCCAACATCTTGAAAGACTGACATGTGCTTGTATCGAGATGCACATTAACATATAGTCTCAAAAACAGTTTTCATAAAGTATGCTGAAGCCAAGCTAGAGAGCGCCGGTCTGCCAAAGCAATTTGCATCTGCATGGGAGATCTCCTGCAATGTAGGGCATGTGTGGGAGAACTTGTAAGAGCGGTAAAGGTCCACGCAGAGCAAGGGGAGGGGATCTGCACATACACATGGAAAAAAGACAAGTGTTTGGCTGCCTTCACATTTCCTTTGAGGTAGGTTCAATCATATGGGTAACTCCCGAGAAGAAAAGACAGAGAAAGAGAAAGAGAGAGAGAAAGAGAGAGAGAGAGGGAGAGAGAGAGAGAGAGGGAGAGAGAGAGGGAGAGAGAGAGAGACATCACGATTGGATCTAGCAGAAAACCTTCACAATCCTGGAGATCAAAGCGCGCTCTTCAAAAAGGAGGGCGAGACAGAGCTGTTAACCAGATGAGAGGCGATATGATGAAGATCAGACTGGCCTATATTCCCCCTTCTCTATCCCTCTCTCTCTCTCTCTCTTTCTCTCTCTCTCTCTTTTCTTCTGTGTGTCGATAACATCTCAAAGAAGGCTACGTGTCAAGCCGTCATGCCGTCGTTTACTGGCCTGTCAGACACACTGAACTCCTGAGCTATTCCACAGCTATGACTGCATACCCACCGGAACATTCTCTACAAATGAAAAAAAAAAGGAGTTCTGCTCCTCTGATGTCGTCCACTTCAGAGACCGTTGGCTGAGCAATGCATGCATACATATTTTTTGGCATGGCTCGCCGCTGTAGCTAATACACAGCGTCTGTTTATAACGAGGCTGTTTCCTGATAAAGAGCAGCAACAAGAGGCACTGGGGGCTGGCTACAGAACACACACACACACACACACACACACACACACACACACACACACACACACAAAAACGCCATGGAATACATTAAGCACTGGGCCGCACCAGCCCAGTTAGGCAGGCAGAGATGCTCAGCATCGACAGCTAAATGAATTTGATGAATTAGAAACATGCATTGGACACAGCGCGTTACAGGCCCCCGAGCCGTTTCCCATGAATAATGAAGCCTTGTCCTGAACCAAATGTCATTTCAAAATAAGTCTCTTTTGAAAGGATAATTTAGTCCAGAGCTTAATCCCTCGTCCGCGGCACTGCTCCCCCGGGAACACCTTAATCACACTTGGCTTTTTGATACTGGAGATCTCTGTCTGGTGAAACTGAATGGTGTAATTCAATATCGAGATAATTCCTAAAAGAACCCAGGACAGTTTAAGAGTGATTGTGTGAGCGTGTGTGTGTAAATTTCTGTGTAATTGCCAGCTCTCTATTTCAGAGAATTTATCTCACGTTAATAGAGAGTACATTTCAGCAACATCTCGTCTCCAAAGACGATGGATTAAAAAAAGAAAAAAAAAAAAAAGAAAGAGTGTGTGGACGCACCCGTCGTCCGGCCTCGTTGTTGTGGAGGTTCATCATGAGCCGGGCGCTCTCGATGGAGCCCTTGGAGTAGGTCTTCTCCCGCTCGCGCGCGTCCACAAACTCCTTGGAGAAGCGGTAGCCGTACATGAGGTTGTCGCCGCAGCCGCCCCACAGCCAGTCGCGCGGCAGGTCCTTGGGCCGGGCGGCGCGGCTGCAACCGCAGCTGGACAGCTCGCCCTCCCGGCAGGCGCGGCTCACGGCGTTGACCACGCCCGCCGCGCTGATGGCGTACGTGAACGCCGTCTCCCGGCTACCTGTGAGAACAAACAAACAAACAAACACACAGAGAGAGAGAGAGAGAGAGAGAGAGAGAAGTCAAACAAATCAGCCAGGGGAGGTGGGGAGGGGATACAGATGCACACACTGGCCGCGCGTCAGGGGGCCTTCAGACTCAATCAGCTTCAGCCAGCTCCGATGGAAACCTCGAGCAGCAGCACAGAGGAACCGTACGACTGTGAGCAGTATGGGGTGGGGTTTGTGGTGTGTGTGTGTGTGTGTGTGGGGGGGGGGGGGGTGGATGTAGTGATTTACTGGGTAATGTTTAGGCTGAGTCATAAAGGACTCAGAGTTGAACTACAGTGGGCCCACTGAGTATGGGCAAGAACAAGAGGGGGGAAGAGAGGGGGAAAAGAGAGAGAAAGGGAGAGAAAGAGAGAAAGCGGGAGAGCGAGTGAGCACCTTGGCAGTGCTCGCTGCTCCTACAGATGTGTGCTCGGTTACCTTCTTGCTGTGCTGACCTGAACTCTAGGAATACAACAGCAAGCCAAGTCTAACAGAGCACCATGCGCTGGCCCATGAGGGATGGACGCCACGGAGAGACAATCCACGTCTCCAGCGCCGGGTCAGGCCCACTGCTCGTAAATCCAGCGGGCCACTGGCCATAATGCACCACAGTATGCTATTGCTAACCCACAGCACCTGGTGGGCCTCCACTGGACCCCAGCCACCCTGACTCCTCCTGCCCTGAGGGCACCAGTTACAGTAGGTTTGCACTAGCTGGCAGTATGCCCCCTGGTGGTGGAGGCTTGTATCTGCAACCGTGGTTCTTTTTCTCAATGCTGTTTTTTCTTTTCCCCCGTTTGCACAGTGAACGGTTCTGAGAAGCTGATGAATGCAATAAAAATAGAGCGCTTCTATTCTTGTCACTGCAGAAAAAGGTCAATAGTCTCCACTGTAAAAAAAAACCCCAACACGCTAGTCCACTCTACACTCGGCCCACACTAGTCCGACAGATAGTGTGGAGGAGTCCAGGCGAAACGGAGGAAAAATATGGAGCGTGTGTGTGTGTGTGTGTGTGTGTGTGTGTGTGTGGGGGGGGGGGGTTGGAAGCAGCGGAGAGACATTAGTCCAGTCAGCAGGCAACAAAGGTCAACACAGCCAAAGAGGGGAACAAAATAAACAGACTGAAAACCTGTCTCTCAAATTTAGTACGCCGCTCCCTGGAAACCAAACTCCAGATGAAAATACCAGAATAAGGGAGTACGCCTGAATGAGCGAGAGAGAGCGAGAGTGAGAGCTAGAGAGTGAGGGAGTAAATGTACAGTAAGAGAGGGAGAGGGAAAGAGAGCAAGAGAGAGAGAGAGTGAGTGCGAGAGAGAGAGAGGGAGAGAGAGGGAGAGAGAGCGAAAGAGAGCGCGAGTGAGTGAATGAATCTTATCCAGATGGGAAGGGTTTTTTCGACGGGGAAGGCTCAGCCAGGGGGAAAGAGAAAAAGGTTATTACTTTCTTTTACTGTTTGGGATTCGTCGGAGGAGACAGGCCTAATAGCGAAGCTGTCGACAGACAGGCTGTCCTCAGCCTGAGCTGACGCTGCCTCCTCTTCCCCCCTGACCCACATCTCATACCCCCCCCCCGCCCCCCATCAGCTCCACCCCCAGACCCCCTCCAGGGAGCCAAAGCATCCTCCCCGCAGCAGGGCCTGCCAACCTGGGCATGCGTGCGCCAGGTCCCCCGGCCTCTTCCCTGGATATCGCCCATCCATCACTCGGACAAGTGGAGATGGACGAGTCCTACACGATTAAGGCGAATAGTTTCTTGGCACTGCCGAGACCGACACGAGAGGGGTTTTTTTTTCTGTTTTCTTTTTTGGTAAGATGCATTTGCAAGGTAGTCATGTTGATGTGTCAAGCGAAGGGGCCAACACATGGGACACCCAACATCTCCAGGAGCAAGGAAAGTGAGTGAAGAAAACTAGCCCCCACATCCACACCTAGCCTGCACGGAGACGGCTCGGCCTTTTTAAATACAGTTGAGTATATGCCCCAAGAGGAATTTGCAAATGTAAACACGCTCGTTTCTTAAAGGGAAAGCGGGCAGATTTCTGCGTTGGCCATGGCACAGGAACCCTCCGCGAAGAGTGGATCCCTTTAAGCAGAGGGCTGTGTACATTAGCAACATCATGGGCAGTGGCAGGACTAGCCAGAATTTCCAGGCTCACTTTGACAGGCCTGCATTTGGCTAGGCCACAGCCTCATCTCTAATTCATTAGCTTTTGAGCATATGTTTAGGACTTAGGACTCACAGAAAAACACTCACAAACAAACACACACAAGCACAATATTATAGAAGCCATCCGCTCATCATTTTCTCAATATGCATTTGTCTACTCAGGTCTACTAAGCACAAAAAAAGAAAAACGGCGAAAGTTGTCAATGTCACATTTGTAGAAATATGTGCGTAGGGCGAAGGGTGAGGTTTGTGCTCAAGACTATACTCAACGTCTACAAGCTTTTACTACCACTTAACCAAACCCCCCTGAACGAAGGAAAAAAGCCTGCAGTGAAAATGCTACGGCTATTTACAGGAGCTGAAGAGCACAGGACTCCAGACTTCGAAAACAGCCATAAATGCCACCACTAAGCCACCTTTACAAGAGCCAATCTGGTAGCATTAAACATTTTGACAGAGCCCATAGAAAATACATTACCGCACCAGCAATAACCAGCTTCTCCTAACCACCAATAAAAACGCGGCGCTATAAGGTACGGTAAGGTACCTTGCCGACTCGAGTGGCGCTGGCCATATGGCGATACGCCGGCCACAGAGGAGGCACACTCGGCCTCCGCAACCCTGGGAAAGCGGCGCGCGCTGCCCTGCCCATGGCCGGACGAGTGTGCTGGATGTGCTTGCATTAACTTTAAATACAGGGCAGGCATAAATTTGGGGGAAACACAATTACTCACCATTCTCGGTGTCAGGCACGAGCCATTTCGAGGGAGCCCGCACTTGATTTATTCGCAAGACCTCACCATAAAACTATTTCTTAACCACAGCTGCTAAAAATGAGCAGTTCCATGTGCGGCCCTATGCATTAAGCGAAAGGGGGGGAAGGCCAAGGATTGACTCGGGCCCTGCTCTTCGCCGGAGACGAGGCCCGAGAACGAAGTGCCTGCCTGGGCTTTGGGACGCCGCGCGGCCCGGGGAGCCGTACGAGCATCCACAAGTCACACACACACACCCACACACACACACACACAACCGTACAAGCATCAACAAATCAAACACACACACTCAAAGACACACACACACACACACACACACACAACCGTACAAGCATCAACAAATCAAACACACACACTCAAAGACACACAAACACTCAAAGACACACACACACACACTCAAAGTCACACACACACACACTTAAAGACACACACACACACACACACACACACACACACACACACACGTAACACACCGTGGAGAGACTGAGCAGGGACATTTGTTGGCCGCGGCCCGCGCGGCAATTTTCTCCCATTAATCTCCCTTTAAATCCAGCTGACCACAGTCGGGGCTGATCCCAGTACAGCCCTCGCGACACGTCAGAGCCAAAACCTCAGGTCCTCTAAGCAGCAGCGAGGGGATGATGCGGGTCAAGAGGACCAAAGCGGCTGCTTGGGCTCGCTCCGCTCCGCTCGCTGGCGGGAGCCAAAGATGGTATTGTACGGTATCTGCATTCCGAGCCGCGCTCGAAAACCCAAGAGAAACAGGAGAAATTGGCAAGGGGACGCCTCTAACGAGGGGAGAGATCCGAGCGGAGCGGAGCGGGTCGAACGCGCCCCGGCACCGTGCTCGTAATCCGCCCCACTGAGAAGGAGGCAGGCTGAGGAATACGAGTGGGGTGCTCTGGCACTCAACAGATAGGACTAATGACCAATAAGTAGATATGAGTACTCAACTCAACATGTGGTTGCATTTTAGAGCGGCAAGGGAGGGGGGGGAAAAAAGAGCCCTCAGAAGAGAGAGAGAGAGAGAGAGAGAGAGAGAGAGAGAGAGAGAGAGAGAGAGAGAGAGAGAGAGAGAGAGCTAAAAAGAGCTGTACAGCCCATAATATAAACATGAAAGAGACAGATTTGGCCGGCACCATCTTAAAGCAGCCGAAGGTGCTAATTGAATATGAAAACCTTTGTCAGACCTCTTTCAAAGAGTCAGACAGCTAATCTGTGAGCTGTATAAAGGTGCTGGTCAGTATTCGGTTGAGTCAGTCACTTGGAGTGTGTGTGTGTGTGTGTGTGTGTGTGTGTGTGTGTGTGTGTGTCTGTGAGAGTCTGAGTGTGCTTGTGTGTGTGTGTGTGTGTGTGTGTGTGTCTGTCTGTGAGAGTCTGAGTGTGTGTGTGTGTGTGTGTGTGTGATACACACATGGCTGACCGCTGCTGGGACGCTTACCTATCTGCATGACGCGGCCGAAGACGGACGAGTTGTCCACGGTGCTGCAGTTCCAGCGGCGGTGGCGGAACTGGAACTGGCACTCGCGGATGCCCGTCTTGGCGCCCTCGCCGATGTACTGCATGTGGTCCTGGTAGAGCTGGCACAGCTTCTTCTGGCCCTTGGACAGGCCGGCCAGCTGACTGCAGAGAGGCTGCGCGCTGATGATGTAAGCCTCGGGGATCAGCAGCGGATTCATGGCCAGGGACCTGCGTGAGGGGAAACAGCCCCACATAGGCGTGCGCACACACACACACACACACACACACACACACACACACACACACACACACACACACAGCAGCTCAATTAGTCCCCTACGAAATCTGATCCACTGTGGAAATTACTGGAGGGGTGTGTGTGTGGGGGGGGGGGGGGGGGGGGGCAGTGTTGGAGATAGGAGAAGGGGTGAGAGGTTGTGTGTGCGTGTGTGTGTGTGTGTGTGTGTGTATGTGGGGGGGCAGGGGGGGGGGGGGGGGGGAGAGGGGGTGCACAAACACACTCCCTGCCGCTCTCCTCTCTGACACAGTAAATCATTAGCACCTGCGGACTGGTCTGAGCAGTATGTGTATGTGCGTATATGTGTATGTGTGTGTGTGTGTGTGTGTGTGTGTCTACAGTATGTGTGTGTGTGTGTGTGCATATAGAGGGGACACCGAGAGGCTCGGACACGCTGGATTGTAAGCCGAGACCCCCGGCCAGCCTGGAGGGGCAGCCCAGGCGAGTGGCGTCCGCTCCCTGGCCCTCTCTCTGGTGGCTCAATAGGCCTCTTATCTGCGGCTCTGTGGCTGTGTGCGCGGCCCGGCGTGTAAGGAATATCCGCGGGTGACACTAAGGGGATTTCACTAATGCCATTATTGCCTTAATTGGAGGTGACTTAATGCAGCTCCGAGACTCCGAGCATTTACAAGTGAGGAAAGCAAGGGGGGGATCAGGGATCAGGTAGACGCGACGTAAAAGCGTAGGTGAACAAAGCCAACTCTTAAAAACACAATTTCAAAAACAAAACTCGCGCACACACACACACTCACACACACACAGAAAAGAAGAGACTGCAATCACTTGCTGTTTTTTGCTGTCCCCTAGAGAACGGTTGTACGTTTATTAGGAATTAAGTGCTAGAGTTGCATGCAATTGCATGTTGGATGCAATTACATTAATTTTTCCTTTGGTAAAATTACAGCTCGGGATCTGAACGCGCACTGTTCCAACCCCAAAAAGCAATGGAGCTGATATCAGTGGAGCGAAACAAACCCAGCAATCAGTAAAAACATCTTTTTCCCTTTAACAAGTACATTTGGGGCTGTCTGATACTTGGCCTGACACACTCCTATTTTGTCTTTTCTATTAATGGAAAGAGGAAAGGATCCGCGAGTGCACAAACACATACAGGCATGAAAAAAAAGGAAACACACACACACACACACACACACACGCTCACGCACACACTCCTACGCAGTTCGTGCCTGCACATATTTGGAAATGCTCATGAAAACCACAGCATTCTATGTTTTATATAATATTCATCATTTTGGTTTGGCAATGTGGGGCAAAAGAAAATACAGAGGGGGGAAAAAGTGGATGTGAGAGAGCGCCTGTGCTAAAGTCAGCATGTTGCATTATTCCTGCATGATTTCATGTGTGGGATACAAGCACACACACACACGCACACACACACGGGGGCAAAGGCCAGACTATATGGTGGATAGACCATCAGCAAAAGTGGGAATGGTATGGAAAAAAGGGCGCGGACATGGAGAGAGACAAAGAGAGAGAGAGAGAGAGAGAGATAAAAAGGGACAGTGAGAGAGAGAGAGAGAGAGAGAGAGAGAGCAAAGATGAAGGATAGGAGTTGGTCTAGTTCCTTATCCACACTGTCTGGCATTGGCACAACCATCTGTACCACTATAGTGTACCTTATGCACCGATTCCCTCTACCTCTCTCTTTCACTCTCACACACAAACACACACACACACACACACATCATATATGAATGCAGCCCCTGAGTCGGCGGTCTAATTTGGGAGCGGGAAGAGCCTGAGAGAGGGAGAGAGAGAAAGTGTGTGTGTGTGTGCGTGTGTGTGAGTGAGTGAGTGAGTGAGTGAGTGTGCGATTGTGTGTGTACGCACCACCAGGAGCTGGCCTCCACCACCACCTGCATGAAGAAGGCCAGGAAGGTGATGGCCACCACGCCGTGCCTCGCGTCCATGGAGCCCGTCAGCGCCGAGCACGCCACGCCGTGCCGCCGGAACATTCTGGAAGAGCAGCTCTGGAGGGGAGCAGGAGCAGGGGAGATCGGGTGAGCACATGGTTCTCTTTCTCACACACACACACACACACACACACACACACACACACACACACACACACACACACACACACACACACTCTCTCTCTCACACACACACACACACACACACACAAATACACAAAAGAACAAACATCTGACCCAGGCCACTAGCACCTAATCACAATCATAAAAATGACCCGGTGTGTGTGCGCAAGTGACAACGCACATGAAATATGGACTGCATGCGCAACAGACTGCACCCAAATATATATATACAGTGCATACACCCAAACAGAGAGCGTTGAAGGATGGAGGGAGAGAGAGAGACAAAGACTGTGTGTGTGTGTGTGTGTGTGTGTGTGTGTGTGTCTATGTGTTCGTGTAAAGTATAATTTGTGTACTTGCATGCACATGTGCTTGCACAGTTCGAGCCTGGGGCCATCGCTGCTTGCAAAGCAGTCATTTGGCAGCAGACTTCAGTGTGAATCACATAGAACTGATAGACGTGCAGCCCAGGAGAATAGAACAGCCTTCAAGACCAACCAACACACAGCATTCCTGCTGGACAGTTCACTTTATTCAATGATAAGAACATTCCTTGCTGAATAAGAAAATGAACTGGGGGCATAGGCCTGGCCCTTGGCCCCATTTACCTCAATCTCATTCAATTAGCTTCACAGTGGTTGTTGGAATAAGAGCTCCATTGCAACCAAGGGGATTTTCAAATGAAAATTAAATCACTTGTGTATCATTTGTATTAGTAAACTGCCCTTGTCTACCTTCACATCTTATTAAGCTTTAACTCAACATTTCTCCATTTCTCTCTCTATTAAGATATCCCTTTGCAACAGCCAAGGATAACTTTATATTCCTATTTACAAAGGAAATAGCTCTCCTCTCAAAGCATGTGTGGATAAAGAAGTTCAAGCAAAGCATGCATCTTCCAAATGCCTATTAAAAATCCATAACAAAAACTATTTCCCGCACGAACATCACGAAAGTAGGCTAATGTTTACGCCAAAGTTGCACAAACTGTGATTATTGCCGGAGAGGATTGTGTGTATACAAGCAACAATGTATAGCAAACAGAAGGACTATTACTGCTATATTTAGACAACACGTCAGTTTGTTCGTTTTCTAACTGATTCCTCTTGAGCAATGATCGCGCAGACGTGAAAGAGGCCCTCACAACGCGTCAGTCTGTTTCCCTGGTCTCAAGAGCGGCCGCTCCATTTCTCTAGGTCCGTCTAAGCACTGAAGCCGTGCAGAAGCCCATTACAAGACCTGCTATTTTACAAGAACTCATGAGAATTTCTCTCTACTTTACTGTATCGGGCACAAACAGGTATAATCCAGACTGATGATTATTAGGACTAAACGCTCACGTTTCTGCAACCTTTCCACTTACCATGTTGCACTATTAAATAACAATACTGCGATTAGAAGCACAACAGCAAAGGTAACAAACAGTATTTAATTATACACAGACATTTCATTCAAAGCAACAAAAACACACACAGGTTATTATAATTATTATTATTATTATTATGCCTGACCACATAAAGTTGTTCTACCCCAAATGCCTGATTTGTAGAATAAAAATAAGTCATAAAAAATAACTGAGCCTGCAATATTTATTTTCAAAATATTTGATTCATTTGAACTCAAGTAGGCTACCTCTCGCTGTCAAAATGAATCTATGATATTTTAGGAGGTGCGTCCGCGTCATGAACACCCAGAGAGCCGCAAGCAAATGGATAAATACACAATTGTTGACTTATTAAAAAAAATGACTATAAATATAATTACATGGTAAACCTGTATGCTATTTGCCGTTTAATTAAATATTGTGTTAAACAATTGGCGAAAGTCATTTTAAATGGGCCTACATTTTCAACAGAATTTAGCGTCATTTTAAAATCACGTTATGCTGCGCAAAGCCATGAAACATTTCGTTTTTAATTGATATTTCATTGCAAATAGCATAACATTGGTTGAGAAAAAGGTAACAAATTAGTGGTTAAACAATTCTCCATTAGAGCGCCTGAGTTGTGCTTGTGACTGCCAACTCTCCAATTTGCATCTATTCCTGATTCTGGAGAGAAAAGATTTGCAGTAATTTGTCATGGTTTACATTTTCCAGAGTTTCGTACGAAAGAGAAACCGGGCCTCCCTAATAATCATTAAATTCTCCGCCAACTTCTGCATCACACGGGAACATGTGTTTTTATTTTAGACGTTTTAATCCCGCTGATAGGATCTTTAGAATTCCCCGCACTATTGCTGTTCGTTTATGTGAAAAGGAGGGAATACTGTATCGCAGCGGGTATAAACACACTTAAATAAATCATCGTACATGAGAGCCCAAGTACTATCAGGTGGGCCAGACGTAGCCTATGACTAAATATCTTGGCCTAACATTCTTGTTGTGAAAAGCCAGCGATATAGGACACATCCACGCTCAGTATGGGGCAGTTGAAATATGGAAATATCTCAGTATAAAGTAACTTAAAGATATAGGGTGCATCACGTACTTTCTCGTTGAAAGTAAATTGCTAGAGCCTAGTAGAGGTGTAGACTAACTCCGAGTAGGAGACCTAAAACAGGACAGATCATAACTGTTAACCTGTCATAACACCAACCAAGGCGATAAAACAGATCATTGAGTTCGGCATTGCCCATAACTCCCAGCGAGAGAGAGAGAGAGAGAGAGAGAGAGAGAGGAGTGCATGGCAGGTTTGCAGACAGGCCCTAGTCATGCCGAGGTCGACTTTTCAGGTGCACGTCGACGAAAGAGCAACGGGAAAGAAAGGTTAACACTTGCTTATAATCCTCCAGTGCCAGAATCATTCAAGTAGGCTATATCACTTGCAAGGAATTTCGACATATTTAGGTTAAATGTGAGAGAGGACTAAACATTGCAAGAATACCACGGGCTAGACAACTATTGTACATATTGTTTAGCCTACGCATAAGGTTTAACATAATGTTAACAGTATGCTGAAGGACATTCAAAAAAACTCAATTCGATTTTTCTCCGGGTTTCCATGATTTGCCCCAAGAAATGACGGACCCCAGTCAAATCCCATAAAATCTAAATTTGACTTTTCTGCGAGTTGACCTGAAGAAGCTGTGCAAGTAAAAAAAAAAAGTACATTTACACAAATTTCAGAACCAGAATTACAAATACCATAGGCTACCTTTTCATTTCACAATTATCTTTCCCAAAAGGAAAAAAAACATGAAACAAGATGACTCATACTACATTCTCCAAAGTACATATTTCATGCTGTTTAAAACTGAATTATTATACTTTTCCATTTACAATGCATGCAATAAATCCAAAATAGTTTGTGAAAAACCTTTTACTCGGTCACGAATTCCGATGTATGAGCTTCACGTCAAAAACAGTGTTCAATGTCAGTGAGACGGTGACCCTATTCCTCGACGTCTGAGAGCACACATGAATACTCATTGTTCTAAAAGTGTTCCGATGGTGAAACCTCGAACGACAATCCACCAGAGGGAGCCAACCCCAACAAAGTTGGCAAAATAGGGGACGACTACATATACGGGTTCGTGAGCCTGGGGAACACCAACAAATCACTGCATTTTAAAGAATTCCTACACAATTCCGTGTGCGTTTGTTCTCCAAAGATGCAGAATGGCTCTTGGCGTAAAAACACCTCCCCACACATTAGTGCGTATTTTACTAGAAGACATAATACGGATCCAGAGGTTTAAAGTTACACTCAGTAACCTCAAAAGGTCTCACTTTAACAGTTGGATGCACGAAATTGTAAATAAAGACGTCATTATCCCTTCAAAGAAATAAAAGGATGAACAATCTTGCAGGGCAGAGGAACTTACCAGGACAAATCTGTGCTTCTGGAGGGCAGTAATCCACTCTTTTCACGCTATCAAACGATAAATTCCAGTGCAGAGGCAAAAGTTAAAGATTTCCAAATGACTATTCTCCCCAAAAAATGCAATCCAGGGCACACTGAAGTGTGGAGAATAGGAAAGTGCCCGTTTCTTAAGAGGTAGAGGTTACCAGCCGTCTGTCGTCGTTTTGCCTTTCTTGGTGTGGGTAAGCTGACATGAGACGGACTGAGCAGGGTGTACGAAGGGGGAGGCTATTTACAATGTCCAAAAGCAATCGAAATAATTAGTGGCTCTCACAAACCGTGGGCGTGATGTTGCGGAAACGCTTAATGACAAATAAAATACTCACAAGTGACTAAAAGTTTAGTTGGCTAATGCTTCAGCACTCAGCTTTTACCGATGCTATTCAAATGTTTTGTCTGTTCTCCAAACTTGCCACACAGTGGACGATTTCCCCGATTTTTGATGCAAAGCTGAATGTAACGAAACCAGTGATGGTTGAAGATGTATATCCAAGTGGTCGGGACTCTGAAATCAGAATGCTCTCTACCTGCTGAAACATCCATACGGGTATCTTCGCTCCAAACATGAAGCAGCTATTCCACCCTCCATGCTGAGCAGGACGTCAAGCTCTCCGTAGATCTCACAGCTTCTTGGGAGATTGTTTGAGGAAGTTTTTGATATCTTGAAGCCAAAGACACCTTTCCAATATCCACGTCAGAAAATCGAGAAAAAAAGTGCCAAATGACAGCTACGATCTCCCCAAAAACCTAGTGCAATGGCATTACGTCCAGCTCTAGTGCAGAGGAAAGTTGGTGGTCGATGGCAAAGATAGAAAAGTGCAATATCGGAGATACCCCTTAACACCGGCTAAATGATGTGTTCCGCACCTCAGAGCTTCAGACGACTTCAGCTTTATCACCTGCCCTCTTGCCTTCCTCTCGCAACTAGCAGATCCTGCCACTGATGCGCGCCGGAAAAACCTACCCGCTGGCGCATGCGCTAAAGGGGTCATTTTTTTCCCCTTTCAAAACTTGCTACAAACTTCCCAGAGTATTAACAGACGAGAGAAGTTGGAATCCACATATCACAGACTTTCAAGTGAAACTGACGTTAGGCTTTTCGAAACGGAGACAGAAAGGAAACAACAGCACAGGTTAGCGTTTTGGTGTACCAGCGTGTGTGACCAAATCAACTTTGAATGTGCCATTTACATTCCATATTTTTTCTGTCTTGCATAGTTCAACAGTAGGGCGTGCATGTGCGCGTCCCTGCTTTGTTGGTGTAAATGTGAAAACAAAATGAAGCGGTTCATTTTTTTATTTTGTGGTTTTCATAGAATTCACAGCCGAGTTGCCTTTGTGTCGGCAAACTGGCAATCAGACATTAGTACGATGCTATAATTGCATTTAACTAAGGCTCTGATGTAGTACGGTCCCAACATTCCGTGCATGGAACACCACAAGGAGAAGCTGACTTTGCAATGCATTGCAAGTTTAGCACATTTCAGTGACTTCACAGACTGAATTGTCTTTCTTTGATGAGCCGCAATTACTGTGTCAAAGGTCTGCAGAGCCGCTGAGTCTCTGCGACTGGAGAATTAGGCGAAATTGTAAAAATGGGCGGAACGGCCTATAACAAAACAAGCCTCTCTATTACCTAAAATAAACTCATAAAGTACCTGGGGCTATTGCGCCATCCGTGCCAAACCTGAGTTTTGATTTTCGAGTGCGCAGTATCAAATTACACCTCACTTAAACCCGAAGAACGTGGGCCAGACAGTTTGCTTATGGAGACCAATCTTCCAATTCACATATATGTGTGTTTAAGCATTATAACAATTTCTATAACTAGAATTATATTGCTGAACACGCCGGACAACATGTATTGAAAAGATGTTGAACCAAGATGGAGAGAAGATAGCAGGTTCAGCTTTCCCCTTATTGCTCGCAAGATAAACCTTGTTTTGATTTTGACAATGTTGCCTGTAAAACCACTTTTTACTTGTTTACAGGGAGCTGTAATTATCCAACTTTGTTGAAAATGAGACGGTATAATTTTGACGAATATGTAAAAAATCTTTGGATGAGCAATTTATTGAACCAAAAATAAATGAAAATGCCTCAAAAACCCTTTTAAAATGTTGAGGTTGATTTTGGTTGTGGCTATAGTGCTTCAATGTTCAGATAAAATTACACTTCAAATTTTAATTAAAGACAACAGTGAAATGAGATTCATCACACAAATCCATGATGACTTTTATTCAGTTATTTCGTTTCCCCATGAGTGATTCCCATGTCAACTTCTAATACTAACAAATCATTTCCTTCACCCACGACTTGTTGGACACAAGGCATGTTTTTGGAATAATAAACTCTCAAAATGGTGTACATGTCATGTAGTCAGTGCAGTTCAGTCTACCTGTAAAAGTTTTTAAAGACACACACCACACCACACAGGATTTGCCCGTGCCTGCTCAAGGTTACTATCTACAGAGAGAGAGAGAGAGTTTTTGTCTGAGAGCAGCCTTGACTTAGTCTTGGACATAAATCTACTTGAGTACATTGCACTGATTGCACAGCACTCTGGATCAATTTAGAGGATAACTACCTGATATTACCTGAAGACTCTGAGGCCACCTGGATGTGGCCCAGACCCACACATACACACACACAACCCCAGCACAGAATAGCTCTGATTGTGCATGAGAGGAGCCTGGAGGAGTTCCACTGGGTACCCCTCTGAGCCCAACAACCCCCCCCCCCCCCCCCCCCCCCCTCCAACTCCTCTTTTGTTTCAGATTCCTTCAAAATGGGACACTGTCATCTTCCCCATAGAGCCCAAGCCAAGCTTTACAGAGGCCGCTGAGAGTGCAAGCAAAGATGCAGCCCTGGAAACGTGAGGAGCCCATATAGTTTGACGGAGAGCCGCTTTTCTTTTTTTATCGGACTAAGAGGAGAGATGTTGTGATAGCATCCTGTCTCTTCCATCCCCTGAAGACATGCCCGGGCCACTCGCATCCCTTGTCATGTGCGTACACACACACACACACACACACACACACACACACACACACACACACACACACACACATACACACATACACACCGCCTTAGGGAACAACCTCCCCCAGGGATGCGTCAAGAAAAATGGGGGTTTGTTTGGACACTGTATTAAATTTGAGTGCTTAGTGCTCAGTGACCTATGAACTCAGGCACTTTACTCTGGAGGGCTCGACTTTGAGGTGGTTGTCGACTGGCAGCCGAGGGTTGTCTCTTTGCGGTTAGCGGAGTGTGTTTTTTGCGAGCCGGCGAGGTTTTGCTGTAAAGCTCCTTGAGAATCCTGGCTCCTTGTGGTTTGTTATGATGCGAGAGATGGCTATGATTGCTCTTGCTGAATTCTTGTCTTTGTTTCAGGATGTGTGTATCCCCTCATGTGTGTGTGTGTGTGTGTGTGTGGGTGTGTGTTTGGGTGTGTGTGTGTGTGTAACAGATGCCACTGGATCAGATTCTGAGGAGATTGCCATTGTGTTGCATGGGGGAAGAGAGGAGCAGTTGTCTTGAGGCGTTAGGTGAAAGAAAAGCCCTGAAGGGTTATCAGTCACGTCAGTGAGTGATAGAGCCGTGGAGACTGAAAAAGCGGGAAGAGAGGTATAGATCAAGATGAAGTGATGCAGAAGAACGTAAACAACAGAGGGCCAAACAGAGTCCATGTTATATAATCTCTCTCTCTCTCTCTCTCTCTCTCTCTCTCTCTCGGTGCAGTGCTGTACAGCAAGGTGTTCACCTAATGAAGCTGTGTCACTTTTCAGCATTCGTTCCACTCATGTGTGTTCATGCTCTCCTCTACTTTTGAATGTTCTTGATCACATTTTCCTTCCTTTTCTACTGCTGAGTTCTAAATGTAAGTGTATGCGATGGCACATTTACCTGTCTGTGTGCATGCAGTCCAAATGCTTGAATTATTGGACCTTGAATTATCCATTGGGGATCAATAAAGTATCTATCTATCTATCTATCCATCTATCTATCTATCTATCTATCTATCTATCTATCTATCTATCTATCTATCTATCTATCTATCTATCAATCTATCTAAATGAAGTCCATTTACCTAATTATGTTCATTTGTAGATCAGACGATAAATTGATGGGGTGTCACTAATACTTGAGCAATGTCATGTCATATTCAGCCTTTATTTATTTGTATATAGATAATATTCAGTGTGCGAGTGTGTGTGTGTGTGTGTGTGTGTAGGGGGGGGGGGTCATGTTTTCATGTGTTTCCACTGAGTGGCTGAAGTGTGACTAACCATGGTGGATCTGCGGCTACTTAAGCCAGACTAGTGGCATAACTGGACAGTGATCTCATCTCTCTCTAACCACCCCTCTAACCACTGACCTCCCAGACCACATCCTAATCACAACCACACCACCCGCCCCCCTCCACCCAACCCCACCACCGTAAAGAGGAATCCCCCATTATAACTCCTAAACCATAACCCCCACCCCACACACACACATTCACATCACCACATCTTAATTATAACCATACAACCTCCGCCTTAAAACACACACACACACACACACACACACACACACACAAATACATACACATACATTCAGATACACTTCCAGAAACAGTAAGAGTGAATTTGATTCAAGGACATTCTTAGTCTCTCAATAGCAGTCGATTGCTGTAAGACACTCACTCAGTCACAGCTTCATCACCATATTCAGCACTCTCCCTGACTAACAATCCCCGTCCTGTGCAGCCCCATTCCAGAGTGACCACAGCAGAGTTCCTTTTTTTTAACGACGGCTCCGCCAAACTCCCTCCACCAATCACAGCCGAGTGCCCCCGAACTCTCTCCCCGTTGTCACTCCGCCACAACACTGGCTTTTCCAGAAGGCCGCGTCCTAATAGCTCATGTTCCGTCAAGCTGTCAGGCAGTAAAACGTGGTGTTCCCACTTTTGACTGATCTGTTTGTCCCCAATCAGTGGTATCTCCAAAATTCCTCAGCACTGATGATGGCTGCATTTCGGAGCAATTCATGAAATTCCTGGGATGCATTTTCTGATGTGAATGGCTGGCTCGTCCCACCCATACGGTTCAAAGAATCGCCCGTCCTTACAGGGCTGTACTGTATATGTGCGCGGCAGTGATTCTTCTATTTATTTCTCTCTTGCAGTTAGCTGCACACTAATTGAATGAAATATCGCGAATAGGACATGAATGAGCTGCTGATGGGAATAAGACATGACGCACGTCACGTTTATAGCATCCCTGGGAAAACCGCCCTGCCATTGGTGCCCTCTAATCGAAGGCAAAACGATGTATCATTCTCGTCACCACCCCTCATCTCATTCAACACAGATGGAGCCGAGATCAACCCCCCCCCCCCCCCCACCCCCACCCTCCTCCACTCTCCCTTCAGTTTACCTCGGCAACGTAGCAGCCTGCGAGAGCTGGTAACACCCCCACCAGGAGCCATCGGCTCTCCACAATCTAAGCACATCAAACCACTAGTCTTCCCCCCCTGTCCCCCACCGATACTCCACCCCCTCCCCACGCTCAGCCCACTCTCCTGCGGGTGCAAAGCTGGGCAACATCTGGGTGAGTTTATGAGGGACAGAGAGGGGAGCTGGAACCGTTTCAACAAGAGAGAAAAAGCGTGCAAGAGAGATATTGTGTGTGTGTGTGTGTGTGAGAGAGAGAGAGAGAGAGAAGGAGAGAACATATGTTGTTCTTTTATATCATGTATCAATCACTTAAAGGTGGGCAATTTCAAAGAGACGGCGATGCCCTCGTATTGGAAATGTGATAATGACCATTGTCCTTTATGCAGCACGGATTCCAAACCTGCTCTTCTCCATGATAGACGCACAGCAAGACACGGTGAAATAAAGAAAAGCAAACCTTTATTGAATGAGCAGAAACAAGCAGAATGCTTCAGAGAGAGAGAGAGAGAGAGAGAGAGAGAGAGAGAAAAGTCTTCAAGACCAATGTTTAAGATTGTTGCAGATCTGTCACAAACATCTCCATGACTTAGCAGAGGACAGTGACACATGCCCACAGTCCAGGACAGGGACAGGGGCAAGTCCCATCTATACTGTATATCATAAATAGTAAGAGCCTGAACATGCCACACACACACACACACACACACACACACACACACACACACAATATTTAATATGTACACATACAGCCCACACACACACAATGCTACCCTTGCCGAGACTTATCACCTTAATATTTTACTTTATACCATATTCTATGAATTATATATTTATTTCCTCAATAAAGAAATACGAAAAAGAAAGTGCTGCACCCGCTAGATTCATGGGGATATCAACCTACAACCATTATGTGTACCAAGTGCAACAACTTCATAGTATTTCCTGATGATTTCCTGTGAAATGAGACACATGCTAACTGAATACTTTTTTCAAAATGTTGAACATAATATACTAATTTAGTACATGTACCTTACTGCAAAAAACATGAGATGATTATTCTTAAAACATATTTTTTTTGCAGGGACATAAATTGTTTTAGCAACAGATTTAAAATAGGGTGAAATGTCAACTAAGTGTTCTACTTTTGCATTGGCCAAATGTCTTATTCTTTTTTATTATTATTGCACATTCACATACACATACAAGGCATTAGCGAAATGAAAAGACATGGTTTCAATGACCACAGTTCATGTAAACATGCCAAGCAAGCTCAGCTCAGGACATTTAAGAGAAGCTATCTTTATTTTAATATTTTTCCGATGAAAATTAAGGAAGTCATTGTCTGGTATAAAATATATCCTTTAAAATAAATAATTTGGTCCTAAACTATTTTTTTCTGTACAGATACATGTATAAGATGAGAAGTCTAGGCAACACCAGCTTTACTTTATACACACACACACACACACACACACACACACACACACACACACACACACACACTACACTACAATTTAAAATAATGTATTTGATCAAAGGACTGGATCCTGTATACTCTGGACTTGGGTTCTTGAATGGAATAATAGTGTTAAGACTATTATTCAAACCGTGCTTGCATTCTACCTTCCTGTTTACTATGAAGCTTTACCATAAGCCTGAGAAACCCTTAAGTATGCGATAGAGGTCCATACACACACACACACACACACACACACACACACACACACACACAATTCAATTGAATAATTAAACAAGAAAATGGTGAAAAATATATATAAACAGAGCAATCCAATCAATAGAAACATTTGCATTGTTTGACATATAGAAAACACTATGGATAAAAAGAAGAGCATTGGGTATATGGCAGAGGACTCTTACAAAAGTACAAATTTTACAGTCAAATGAAAAAGAAAGAGAGAGAGAGAGAGAGATAAAAGACAGATGTATTCATTCACAGTGCAAACACACACAGCAAGTCCTGCACACAGAACAAGAGAGCATTCCTGAAGGAGGTTTTCTTTTTCAATACACAACTCGAAGAACCTTTAAATAAGGGTAAACAAGACCTTTTTAGTTTCTCAGGAAGCGTTCTGAGGAAAACACACTTCTTAATCATTCACATCACATCTTGTAACATCAATCTCAATGTTTTCAGTAAACATTCATTTGGCACAAAACTAGAACAAGAGCTCTTTTTTTTATCAGTTCACAAGAAAACTCGTACTTCAAGTACCGGAAAGCAGAACATCACTTCCTGTGTGTGGAAGGTCAGAGGTCAACACAAGTCAATGCTAGTGGTGCGATCCTCATTACGGTCCATACACTACAATCTTGACCATGGAAGCTAATAAACATGCGTTCTTTCCCCAAGTTTGTTTATTCTTAGTTTTTGACCCAGGGGGAGTTAGAAAGATACCACAAAAATCAACCACACAAGGAATATCTGTGATACAATTGAAAAACAGAGATGATTTCTGCCATATGTGGCAACTTCTCTTCAGTAGATATAATCTGCTCAACCAGACTTGTCTGGACTTCCGAAAAGTTGCAGGGAAAGGTAAAAGTCTTGCTATTGGTGCAGGAAAAAAAGGAACATAAACGCAGGAAACGCAGAAACTTTTGGAACTATTCTTACAGGTTCCATTTATACAATTGAGTATTACCACACACAAACACACACAAACACACACACACACACACACACACACCTCCATGGGCCACTTCTGCCAGAGGCACTGCTGGAGAGGAATATTCTGGGGAACGCCTGGGACCCTTCTGCCATCTCCAGTTGATAGCCACTCCACCAGACCGCCGTTGCAATGTCCATGACATTACGCTGCGTCAGTGTCCAAACGTCTCGGCAGACAAGCTGCCCTGTCCCCGGTGATGGCAGCGAGACGAACAAACTCCCCGGGCTCCCGTGGACGAGGCATTCCCACGGGGTCAGAACAGCAAGACACTTCCTGTTCCGAGCGTCTGCTTCTGTCTGGCATCCTGGACGTTTAAAAAAAAAAAAAAAAAAAGGCTTCGCCGACGTCTGAGACGCAGCCGCCAGACATGATCAGAGCACTTGACATGTGAGCGCAGTGTCCTTGAAAATAAATAAATCTATAAATAAATAAATAAATAATCGCATAAATAATAAATACATGAAGCCAGAGTCGCAGCCTGTATGCATGTTCTGTTGCACTCACTGACCAGTAAGCAAAGGGGAGATCTCCTCTGGATACACAGGATAACAAACACAGATGTTGTTCCAGATGAAGCTTGAAGGATAGGAGAGCAGAACTACCTGTTCCTGCCGTGTTCTTGCCATGACATTCCTCCATGCTCCTTGGGAGACGCACGTGCGCGCGCGCGTGTGTGTGTGTGTGTGTGTGTGTGTGTGTCGGAGTGGGGCATATATATAAATCTGGAAGAGGGGGAGAGCAGGTGAAGAGTGGACAGAGGCTAATGTACAGGTGAGTCACACACACACACACACACACACACACGCACACACACACGCACACACACACATACACCCTCTTGTGACCTGCTGTGTGGATGGACGCTTCACGGGTTTCCATAAACGCCAGGTAGGAAACTTGAGCCCTGACCTCGTGTCGCCCCCTCTCAAAAAATCAACTTTGGAGCTTGTCCGGGTCCCAGAAACGCAGCGATGCGATTGTCAAACATTTTGGACGGGGTAGCGTTCTGCCATGGTAACTTAGGAAGGGGAGGGAAATTCATCTTCTCCAAGAAGGGCGAAAAAAAGAGAGAGAAAAAGACAGGAAGAGAGAGAGAGGAAAAAACAGATACATCTCCATACGTTTGTGCGGTTAGCAAAACAGGAAGTTCCAAATAACAGGCTTTAAGGTTGGAGAGTGAGCGAAAGGGTGGCTGTCAATAGTGTTTTTCCTCTTCAGCATTGGCTTTTGTGTGTGTGTGTGTGTGTGTGTATGTATGTGACATGTTTGACAGAGTCTGTGGGCTCACTTTTAAGGCAGACCAGCTTACTGCACGAGCACCCTGCCTTGGGCATTTGAGGCTGGAGAACCCTCTCCTCCCCCTTCCTCCTCCTCCTCCTCCTCCTCCTTTCCTTTCCCGTAATGTCTTTAACATTTATAAACATGTTCACAACACATTTATGACTTCGCCATGGCACAGAGTTGGTGAAAAAGAAAAAGGCCTGGGATTCGCTCTCTGAAGCCAGCCAGCCTGCCTGGGCATCCATGCTGAACAGATCAGCCCTGGGTTGGGCTGGGGCTGGGCTGGGCTGGGCTGGGTTGGCCTAGTCTGGTCTGGTCATGGTTGGTGAGTGATGGGTGGCTTGCTTTTTACAGGTCCTCCTTGGGTTTGTCTGAGGTTAGAGCCTGGCCCACTGCGGTCAGGCCGCTTGTGGTTATTCATGCCAGCTTGAGGAGAGTGTGTGAGTAGGTGTGTGTGTGTGTGTGTGTGTGTGTGTGTGTGTGTGTGTGTGTGTGTGTGTGTGTGTGTGTGTGTAAGTGAGTGTGAGTGAGAGAGGAGGTACCAGGGAGGAGGAGGAGATATGCTGCAGGATGGTTGGCAACGTGGAGGTCCAGTTGTGCTCTGTGAATACACAAACACACACACACACACACACACACACACACAGGGAGAGAGAGAGAGAGAGAGAGAAAGGTTAGTAAACATAAAACTAAACTTTGTCAGCATGCACAAAGTTTGCTCCTCAGACTACGACATATAATGCGGCGTAAGGGCGGCATCCAGACATTGACACACGCCAGACATGGCACCTTCAACCACAACAAACACACCAGAAACAACACGGCTTACAACCCAATCTCTCAAATAACCACCACAACACACGCCAAATCGACCCCCAAAAACAACAGCACCCCAACAGCCATACCCACAACACACGTGGGTCCGCGCCAGGTAACACCCTGTAGACCACAACCCACATTCCACCACACACACACACACACACACACACACACACACACACACACAAACACACACACCAGCCCCCTTCCATCCAGCGCCTTCACCCAGCGGCGGCCCCCACAAACACACCCAGCCCGCTCCGTCAGCCTCTCTGCAAGGCCCTTATCCCCTCATCTCACTGCCCAGCCCCCATCGCCACCCTCCATAACTCACCACAAACCAGCCCCCCACCACCCCACACCCCTCTCTCTCTCTCTCTCTCTCTCTCTCCTTCTCCCCCTCTCTCTTTCTCTCTCTCCCCCTCTCCTCTCTCTCTCCCCCTCTCTGTCTGTCTCTCTCTCCCTCTCTCTCCCTCCCTCTCTCTCTCTCTCTCTCCCTCTCTCTCCCCCTCTCTCCCTCTCTCTCGGCCCCAGTGCCCCTCATTAGCTGAGGGCTGCAGGAAACCCCATGCCTGCCCCCCGACTCCAGCTCTCTGGCTCTGCCCCTGGCCCGGGCTCTGCCTGTGTGCTGTGCTCTGGTTATGGCTCTGGGATCTGGGCTCTGGCACCGTTAGTGGGCTGGTTGTGTGTGTGTGTGTGTGTGTGTGTGTGTGTGTGTGTACACAGTGCTCCTCAGTGGCGGCAGTAAAAGCGCTGCAGCCCGAGCGGCTGCTCAGTAACAGCAGTAAAAGCCGTGCCGGCGTCTGACACGCCGCGACGCGGGCCAGCGAGCGCCAGGGACCGGGTGCCGCCCCGACCATGTGCGCCCCAAATGTGTGTGTGTGTGTGTGTGTGTGTGTGTGTGTGTGTGTGCGTGCGTGCGTCTGTGGGGTTGGGGGGCTGTGGGCTGGAACCGGGGATAGAGAGAGAGAGAGAGAGAGAGAGAGAGACTGGCATGGACACTTCCTAGGAGAGAGGGAGGGACAGAGTGATGGAGGTAGAGAAAGGGGGAGGGAGGTGGAAGGAACAGAGAGGGAGAGACGACCTTTGACCTTCCTTTAGACACTAACAGTCCGAGGGTCCGGCCTCCGCTGACCCCTAGAGCTTGCGGCACCTGCGACGGCACTGGGATAATTAGCCAGATCCGGCTGTAGAGGTGTGTGTGTGTGTGTGCGTTTGAGAGTGTATGTGTGAGGGTGCGACTGTCGGGACTCCAGCTGTGACACAGAATTAAGTTCTGAGAGTCTCAGCAGGCGGCGGAATTCCACCGGCCAAAAAAAAAGTGCAGCCAAACATGCAGACCCATCATCCTGCACATTAACCCACACTAACTTTGGCTTCCCTTCCTCCCCCTCCCTCTCTCTCTCTCTCTCTGCATTCCCTTCATCTCTTCCTCCCCATTGCCTTCATTTTTATGCCTCCCCTCGTTCTTCTCATCTCAATCTACCGTCCCGTCCCTCTCTCACACACACACACACACACACACACACACACACACACACACTACAAACACATCTTCTCTCTGCTCTGCCGTACACATCAAAAGGACTGCTGGCGTTTGACATGTTTAACCGATTTCCCTTGAACAATGCGATTGGGTTACGGTTGCTGCCCAACGATGCTCGTGTCGTTTGAAAGTTATATTAGCCCCCCCCCACCCTAACCCCACCCCCCCTCCTTCTCTGCTCTCTTGTCCCCTCCTTCACCAAGTGCCGCTGGAGAGGACAATGCGAAAAGGCTGAGTAATCGGACACTAGGCGCCAGGTTTATTCAAGGTTCCTGCATGTGACCCCGCCAAGATATTTCAGCAGCATCTCTCTCTCTCTCTCTGTCTCTCTCTCTCTCTCTCTCTCTCTCTGTCTCTCTCTCTCGCTCGCTCTCTCTGTCTCTCTCTCTTTCTCTCCTATTCGCTAAGGCGACACTG
>NC_085000.1:28731725-28739225 GCF_963854185.1 Sardina pilchardus | reverse complement strand
GACCTTCAAAAGCCCCCCGCTGACCAGCAAACTGCAAGCGGGATATGAGTTTGGGAGGGTGGAGAGGTGACTGGCAAGCGAAAAGTGAGTGTGTGTGTGTGTGTGTGTGTGTGTGTGTGTGTGTGTGTGTGTGTGTGTGTGTGTGTGAAAGTGTTCTTGCGTGCTTGTCTGTGTGTGACTAAATATACAGTCATCTACCACATCTGAATGAACAGAATGATTTTAAAGCATGACCTGTCCCTTCTACAGAAAGACGTCTAGCCTTCAGGTAAAGGATTGTGGCAAAGTGGAGCGGAGTTCCTTACTTCTTCCTGACTTCAAACCCCAATGCAAATGTACACACACACACGCTTGAAGGTCCATTCATTCTGGGTATACATCAGGCCTCCCAACTCTTACCTAAGCATGGATGGCTCCAGAGCGCATGGCCCGCCAAGTTGAAGTAAAAGATCTCACTCCACTCCAACCCCCCAGCTCCTAGCCTAAGCAGTAGTAATGTAAACTTGTAAAAGAATCTTTGCAAAAATCTGCGGGACCACCTATGCATTTTTTGGTAGACGCAGGTCTTTCACTAGCAATTATACTGTAACTCCAACCCCCCCTGCACCCCCCCCCCCCATTCCCCTCTCAGCTCCCCCCCATCCTCCTGTTTAAATCAGTAAATTCAATTACGGCTACAAAGTTTCCTCTACTCTACCTACCAAAAGAAATGAAAACTAAGCCATTCTGTGCGGAGCGGGCTGGGCGGGTGGGTGATCTTTGAGAGGGTGGATGTGGCATTTCAGCCCGGCAGAATTCAACATTTCTGAGCTTCAGAGAGGGAGACGGGAGACAGCTGAACCCAGTCGCCCAACGAGGACTCTCTCTCAGTGCACTTTTTCCACCTTCCAGAAACAATCTAAATACAATTAGGGCGAAGGAGAAACCGAGAGGATATTTTCCCACTGACACAACACACCAGCAATCAGATAAACAGTTTCAGAATAGCACAAAACACACACACACATACACGCACACATTCCCTCTCACTCTCACTCACTCTCACACACACACGCGCGCACACACACACACACACACACACACACACACACACACACACACACACACACACACACACACACACACACACACACACACACACAAGCACAATCACACCATATGTAGCGAGGGAGTTTTCAGCTAAAAAAATGTGGCAAAAAAAATCAGTTGAGAGGGAGTTTTCGGCAAAAAAAAATGTGGCAGAAATCAGTTGACCCCTCCGAACGCGAGTCTCTCGCTAGCTAAATGGGCGCTCAGCGAAAGCAAACATTCAAGTGACAGGCGGATGAGGTGAATTCTGATGCATGGGCGCGTGGTGACCCTCGCCTCTTGGCTTCAAACGCTCGTTAGAAAAAGGGAACCCTCTAACGTTAGCTTCCAAACGCGGCGCGGCCGACACATGAAAGCGCAACGTGACGTGACGCGCGGGACAGAGCGAAACGCGCCGGGTCGCGCTGTGTACGTCGCTCTCGGCCCCGTCAGCCTGCGCGAAAAGAAAAAAACTAAAATAAAAAAGGGGAACGAAACGAAAAAAAAAAAAAAAAAATGGCGAATGCCATCTCGCTGATGGTGGAAAAACCACCCCAGCGGGAGGCGAGGTGTCGGAGGGAGCTCTGGAGGGCACTGAAGTCCCTGGCACGGCCTCAAAACGTGCCCGAAGAAAAACACTTCAACGTTACGGCCCCCCGAGCTCGGAGCACAAGGGAGCCGTTTGACAAACACATCGAAAGCACTGTGTTCAAAATGGAGGTTGGGTTCCACTATGAAACGAACCACCCCCCGGAGGAAATTCCTTTGCATGGCGCGGAGCCCTGAGTTCGTGTTCCGCGTGCGGTGCGGTCCTCGAAAACTGTGTGTAGGAGTTCGATAAACGCCTCGTGCGAAAAATGCCGCTACGCTAGCATCAAACGTGGTGCCGGAGGTGAAAATGGCTATGTGACACGACCACAAAGTGCACATTTAAGAAGCGGCTTGAATCTGCCAGCGCCGCTACTGCAGTGATACAAGAGCGACCGCAGGAGAAATGATATTCTCCACACTGATTTACATAGGAGCTACACGTGCTGCCTCGTAAGCTCATATGGCCCCCATGCAGTCACATACACACACACACACACACACACACACACACACAAATGCATACACACCGCACACACACACAAACACACACCTCCGCGTGTATACAGTGGTTTTGTGGTTTCCTGTCACCCTGTCCTGTATGGGGGAGCACCGGGTTCACAGCCCAGTGGCAGGTGATGGGAGCTCAGCTGAGGGCAATGAGGGAGGCAAACACACACACACACACACACACACATACACACACGCACACAGAAGCCCTGAACATAAGAGAGGAATTTGAGAGTTTATATATGGGGATGTCAATATACAGTATGTTTGTATACTGAAGGGGATGAGGGCTTAGATGTATTTAGATGCGGGCTGTGTACATGCAGGTGAGTTTGTGTGATCATGTTTGCCTTTGTATGAAGACAGAGAGAGAAGGAGAAGACAGAGAGAGAGAGAGAGAGAGAGAGTATGTATGTGTATATGGTTATGGTTATGGTTATGTTTATAGTTATTTAGCATTATTTTGGACGCCTTTGTCCAAAGCGAGTGAGCGTGTGTGAATCTGAAAGTAGAGTACTGGACTCTCCTGATGCCCAGTCCACAATTAAGCATTTCCTCCACACACGCAGCCATGTGATCTGGCCCTAATGACCCCCTCCTTAATATAGCCCTTAATCCCTCCACCCCACTGAGCGAACACATCCCCAGTCTAACAATCGCATCAAGACCTCCGTCTCTCTCTCTCTCTTTCATTCTCTCCCTCCCTCCCACCGTCCCTCCCTCGCTCCTTCATTCTTTCTTTTCCCTCCATTCTTCTCTCCACTTCTCTTTTTTTCCCCCTCCCTTCTCCCTTTCCTTGACTTTTACAACTTCCTCCTGGTTGGGACTGCAGTTCTAACCCAAACAAAACTCCATTTCTCAGTTATTGGCCCTCATGGCAGGTAATGGAGAATCAGGCTAATTATCCCTACAGCTGTTTTCACTCGCGCTTTATGTAAGCAATACCTGGCTGATCCTGGGAGCAACAGTGAGGGCCTTCTCTGTGCTCCAGGCCTCAAGGTCTACTGGCACTGGGGGGTGGGTGTGGGGGGGGGGATGCCTGCTCAGCCTCCCTCCCTCCCCAGCGCTGCACTGCCCACCCCCTGCACCCGCTCTCCACTGCTGCTACTACCCCCAACTGCCCCCAGCCTCTCTGTCGACCAATCCCAGAACAACCGTCCCCGTCCCCCCCAACCCCCCAAGCAAAGTTCACTCACACACTCTCATAACAACACACACAACATATGTACAAAAACAGTTGTTACAGTGACAGGACCATTTGACATTTCCAACAAGTTTGTGCCAGAAAAGAAAGAGAGAGAGAGAGAAAGAGAGAGAGAGATTTCTCTCTGTGGAGCGAAAATAAAAAGCAGAGTGAGTCTGAAGCCGGATTAATGAGTCGGGCCCCGACTGCAGGCGCGGCTCCGGCTCAAATTAGAACCATCTCTGGCCGTCACAGGGGCACGGGGTGGGGTCCCGCGGCTGGGGGATGGGGCTGGACCCGGGGCTGGGGCTGGTGGGAGCGGTGGTGGTGGTGGTGGTGGTGGTGGTGGGGGCAGAGGGGGAAAGCCCACACGGACTAATTACATAATTTCCTTCATCTGAGCAAACATTGGCTGAGTGAGGGGCAAACAGGAGACCACCGAACGCAAAGGGCCGGGCCAGACCCTCCTCTCCTCTCCTCTCCTCTCCTCGCCTCAGCACCAGTCGCTGCGCACCCGCTACGTTTCCACACTGACAGACAGCAGGGGAGAGGCGGAGAGAGAGAGAGAGAGAGAGAGAGAAAGAGCGAGAGAGAGGGAGAGAGAGAGAAAGGGAGAGAGAGAGGCCACAGACAGACCCCAATGTGTCTCCAGGCTTCTGGCTCAGGGCTTGGGGCTGTTTTACTGCTCACCATGGGGGAAAATGAAACATGCCCAACGGTCTATTATATAATGCTAACGCTAACCTCTTATGGTTGATCACCACCACCCAAGCTAACCAGAGACAGACAGAGCCAGAGAGAGAGAGAGAGAGAGGGAGACATGCCAGTCTAAACACAGAAATAAAGAATGGAAAGAGAGAGAGAGATTATTGAGCAGTGGATAGACAAGAGGAATCCCAGAGCAAACATGATGAATGGATGAAAAGAGAGGGTGAGAGAAGAGAGGAAGAGAGGAGTGAGTGCTGTCTGCCGTCACCTTTAAGGTCTCCTCCTCCTCCTCCTCCCCCTCTCTCTCTCAATGTATCATCCCTCTCTCAGCAGTCAGTGAACACGCCACTAGGGGGAGATCCATATTGATCCACACAACCCAGCCATGGCACACGTGACAGAGACCAAAATATTTAGATATTCAAAAATATGCCAGATAAAAACACTTCGCATCAGCTCAGGTTTGGATTTATTACTTTGATAGGGCCGACCGACCGGTTGCCATGGCGATCTGGTTCTAGTTCATCACAACAAACACGTGTTGATTAAAAACCGTCCTCCTCTGGCTCGGGCTAGTCCTGTACGCCGCTCTCCCTCCTTCCTCTGGCGTCGCACAGATCGTGGAGCGATGGAAAATGTCTATGTAATGATGCGTATATGTGTGTGTGTGTGTGTGTGTGTGTGTGTGTGTGTGGAGGGGAGCTGGAGAGGGGGGGGGGGGGTATTTTTTATTGCTCTGCAAATATTTGATTCACTTGTCATCTGAAGAGAAGAGTATATGATGCAGAAGAGAAAAGAAAGAAATGAGCATGGATACACCCCATCCATATCTCTTGTCAACACGGAGAGAGAGAGAGAGAGAGAGAGAGAGAGAGAGAGAGAGAGAGAGAGAGAGAGAGAGAGAGAGAGAGAGAGAGAGAAAGGGAGAGAGAGAGAGAGAGAAGCTGGAGGCGGTGGTGTGAAATGGTGGTGGCAGATTCTCCCCGGTTGCCAAGGTGTCCCAATTAATAAGTCATAGGGGTGGAATCTGAAGATCACACTCCTGGGAAGACTGCTGCAGGTTGTTTTGACACTGGTGTACACACATCCTTCACAGGTCGGAGGAGAGGGGTGGAGGAGGGTGGAGGAGCGGTTCTGGCAGGAGGAAGCTTTTAAATGTTCATTTATCACTAATAGTGCTTTGGGCAAAGGAGGACCAATCTTCATGCAGGTCTCTGTGTGTGTGTATGGGGTTTGTGCAACAACGGTAAAACAAGAATCGTATCTGGGCAACCCGTACTAATACCTCCAGTGTTCCGTCTCTGTCTCTATTCACACTGATCTCTCTCTTTCTCTCCCTCTCTCTCTCTGCCCTTCCTCAATGTCACTGTATTTATTTAAGTATAGTAAATATACTTTTTGATCCTGTGAGGGAAAGGAGAGCTATAAGACCAGTTTTAATACACTGATATTCTCAGCACTCAATACCTTATTATTCATAAAGGCATAAAGCCAAAATGCATTTATGGATTTATAGTGAGTGCAGTTCATAGTCTTCCCCCAAAGCATGGGGGAATAACCTAAGCCAGGAGTGCAACCAAGGACCCCTCTACCTGCCTTCAAATCAAACATACAGGTTTTGACTTTAAAGGTCCAAATGCACCGGCATCCTGACACTCAACCAGGCTCTGGTGAAGGATGTGGAGGGAGGGTGGGTGAAATCTGAGCCCACATTAAAGCACCTTCTGGCAGGTAAAGGATCAGAGAGACCCCCCCTATCCTCCCAGCCCTGTTGAGGGGGTTTGTGGGGGTCCAGGGCCCGAGAGCGTCTATCGGAGCACCATCTGGAAAGAGAATCTGAAGGTACCCTGATGGGGGGAGGCAGATAAGGGAGAGCGATGGACGTCTGAAATGCCCACGGACCCCCATGCTTCAGATGGTGTGGAGGGGAGCTCGGCAAAGATTGCCTCCCAGGAGCGCAGCTCTCCCATGGGGGTCAGCCGGGTCAGGGGCAGGGAGAGGGGTGCTACATGCTGGGGAGGGACACAGCTGTAGTTTGGGAGATCTTCAAAGATGATATATGAGCACACTTGCACACATACATCCACATGCACACACGCACAGGCACACACACACACACACACACACACACACACCAACCACACACGCACACACGCATATACACACACACACACATGCACACACACACACACACACACGCATACTTGCACACATACATTCACATGCACACATGCACACAAACACACACACACACACACACACACACACACCAACCACACATGCACACACGCATATACACACACACACATGCACACACACACACACACACACACACACACACACACACACACACACGCATACGCACACAAAGCCTTGGTCAGACAGAGATATGATGTGATGCAGGCATTATGTGAGCGCCCATTTACACATACTTTGTAACACATTCCAAACACAGACACCCAAACACACTTGTGCATATATGGACTGCTCCGCATTAGCCGCGGAATGCTCTCTCGTAACCGCCACGCCAGTCGGCACGCCAAGAGTTAAAAAGACGAGCCGCCATCGCTGCCGCCGCCGCTGTCGGCAGAACTACGAGTCATAATTCATATGCATACTGTATCTCACATGGAGTCAGACTCTCTCTCTCTCTCTCTCTCTCTCTCTCTCTCTCTCTCTCTCTTTCTCACTCTCTCTCTCCAGCAACAGACACAAAGCAGAGGAGAGTCAAGGCCGCCCTCTTCTTGGAAAACTGAAAAAAAAAGAGTGGAGGGAGAGACGGAGAGAAAGACGGATGGAGGAGTTGCATGCTGGGATGTCTGTCTCTCCCACCGAAGCCGTTGCCATGTTGTAATCAAAATCACCGCGTCAACCATTTACATTTTTGGCTGTCTGTGGCTGACACGAGTGGAAGATCAACCTCCTGCTTCCTGTTCTCAATTTGGGCTCGCAGCTTTTTTTTTCTCTCTCTCTTCGTCCTCTTCGTCTGTCTTTCTTTCTTTCCACTCCCACCTTTATTTCATCAACAGCTCTCCCAAAAATAATCTCTGTAGACTGGAGCTGATTAGCTGTTCGTTAAGATCCGGTCTCTGATGGACCCGGCCGCTCCATGCTTCCCCCACCTCTGCTCTGCTGTCCTCTGCTCTCCTTCTCTCCTCTCCTCTCCTCTCTTTCTCCTCCTCCTCCTCCTCCTCCTCCTCCTCTCCTCCGGGTCTCTGGTCCTGTGCGGTGCCGCGCTCCCTCGCTGTGAGTCCCAGACCGACCCCCGTCGAGGGGGGCGGGGTGGTGGGGGGTTGTGATGTCGGGGGCGTCTCACCGTCCATAAAGCAGGAATTTTTATCAGCCATGAAGACATGGCAGCCACCCAGGGCTGCGCAAATTCTATTTGGAAATATACAAATCTCTCTCTCCGCGAGCACATGGGGTCCTGGGCTGAGGCCCAC
>NC_085000.1:28721725-28726725 GCF_963854185.1 Sardina pilchardus | reverse complement strand
CCCTATCGATATTAATCTGGAACTGGAACTGCTGGGTAGGAGATGTCAATAATTATATTTTCATGCATGAACTTGTATAAACAAAAGTCTGGCACGTCAGCCAATATGTTAGCGCAACAGCCATGCAGCGATTACAGATTTCATCATAAATCATGAACCGAGCTTGTCTCCCTCTCCCGCTCTCTCTTTCTCTGTATGTCTATGACTGTCTGTGTCAAAGTGCTTTCTAATGCTCCATCATTGAAACCATATGACAACGCTGTTAGCTCGCAGAGATTACTACAAGCTTGCCCAGGTCACAACCTATCAGACTGCATACCTCCAAATGTTTAACTTCACAGAAAGAATAATACTGTACAGTAATGGTCCTTACAGTAAAGTACAGTCGGTATCACACACAATTACAAACACACGTGCAGGTCAGCATGAACACAAATACAGACACACACACATACACGTGTAGACACACACACACATCGACACACACACACACACACACACACACACACACACACACACACACACACATATTAACATTGGGCACTTATGGGAACACAGTGACTTGTGAGGACAGCAGGACGGGTCCAGTTGAAGAGCCAACTCGGTGTGCGGCCCTTCCCTCTCATGCAGCACGTCTGAATCACACAGCTGTCAGAATGAGCGCACGGGGACACAAAAACACAAACTCCTTTCTCTTTTTTACCCCCATTTGTCCTAATTTCCTCCCTCCCTCCCGCTCTCTTTCACTCACTCACTCTTGCTCTCTTTCTTTCTTTCTTTCTTTCTGCCCTGTCTGACGTTCTTTCTCTCTTTCTGGATACTGTGTTTAATTTCCCCCCTCTGGTTGTCCACAGAGAGAGTGAGAGAGAGAGAGAGCGAAAGAGAGAGCGAGAGAGAGCAAGAGGGAGCAAAACAGAGCAGGAGAGAGAAAGAAAGAGAGAGGGAGAGAGAGCAAGAGAGAGAGAGAGAGAGAGAGAGCAGAGAGAGAGAGAGAGAGAGAGAGAGAGACAGAGAGAGAGAGAGAGAGAGAGAGAGTGCAGGCCCAGCCAGGAACGCTACACAGCTCAGAGCGGTGCGGCGCAGGGGACCCTGTGCCGAAAACGAAACCCCTTTCTGGTTCCGTGACTCTGAATCCAATCAGAGGCTTGGCTGGGGAATAATTCCGGCTTATGGAATGAAGAATTCCCTCCATCGCGCCCCGGGTCATGTGCTAATGTTTAGTTTAAGCTTTTTGGAGGGATCGGGTGGGAGATTTGAGCACACAATCTAATGACCTCTTTACCATTAGACCTATTTATCAAGCCCATAGGCTGCTGACATATCAGTGAACAGAAGATATGGGTCAAGTGAACACTTCATATATCTGAGTTTCCCCTTTGTTCAGAAATGCATGCGAGACTGCTGGAGAGAAGAAGAAGAAGACGAAGAAAAAAACTTGGACCCCACATCGACAGCACCAAATAAATCACGTTGTGTGAAACACATCAGCAAAATGATTGCTTCATTTCGGAGGAAGAGAAAGGTCACTGATGAATTTTAATTAATTCTGACAGGGTGAGGAGTTTGAGAGAATGATACGATAGCAGTTTTGGGGCGATTTGTTGGTGTTTAATGGGATATTCATCTGTGCTGGTGATGACTTTTCTGAGGTGACGGAAAAAGCCACCCAGTGTGTGAATGTCGCCAGCATCTGAAGAATTCACGTTATATGCACGCGTACACACACACACACTGACACACACACACACTGACACACACACACACACACACACACACACACACACACACACACACACACACACACACACACACACACACACACACACACACACACACACACACACACACACACACACACACAGAGAGAAATATATTGGAATCTGAAGCACCACTTCTCCCCAAAAAAGCCAGTGTTTCTTCCCTTCGTTAGCATTCTTGATCAAAAGGAGATCAGATGTTTCAAAGGGACACCTGGCTGCCCTGGGAACTGCTGTGGGAGGGTGCCAACAGGCAGCAGTAGCCTGGGATCAGATGAACACGAACAAAGTGCCCTCTGGTAAGGACCCAGTGCCCCCTCTGACTTCAGCTACTCCTCTCTCTCTCTCTCTCTCTCTCTCTCTCTCTCTCTCTTTCTCTCTCTCTCACACACACACACACACACACACACATACATACACACACACATATATTAAAACACAGACACACACACATGAATATAGTTACATTCATACACATATTAACATAAACCCACACACACACATACAAACATATAGATTCACACACACCATCACACACTCAGACTCTCTCTCTCTCTCTGTCTCGCACACACAGAGACGGACAGACAGACAGATATACACACACTGATGATCCACGACTCTCATCCTGGTTCCAAATCTTTCCTAAAAGCCTCCTCTCCCAAATCCGTCCTCTCGAACAAAGAGCATTCCTCACAATTAGGCCAATTAAAAGCTTCCTCTGTAGTGTCCGCCGCCGTCTACCTCGTGGCCATCCCCTCCTCTTCCTCATCCTCCTCCTCCTCCTCCTCCTCCTCCTCGCCTGTCCTGCCAGGTTTTAGGAGCACGGCGCGCGTTTAGCAGTTTCACTGACCACAGTAAATTAACATCAGTCCTGGCTCGCCCGTATATGGATAAAGTTTCACACACATAATTACAGCTTGTTGCTCTCCACCTGGCCACTTACACATGTTCTTTGAGAAAAACACAGACATAGGAAGAGTGAGAGAGAGAGTGGGGGAGAGGGGGGAGAGAGAGAGAGAGAGAGAGAAGGTGGGGATGAGGGGGTGGAGGAGGAGGGCCGGAATATAGGACACAATAACACCTGTGAAAAAAGACTTGCTTTCTGCTGCCTGTTTCGCAGTGAGAAGATTTCACAGATAGTAAAATACCCAAAGTGCGGCCCATTCACAGATGGGTGATGACAAAGCAGAAATTCCGGCCCTGCGCAAAGGCTTTTAACAACCACCACCATTGCCATCGGAGAGGAGAGAACAGAAGAGGAGAGGAAAAGAGAAGAGAAGAGGGGAAAGTAGAAGAGAGAAGAGAGGAGAGGAGAGGAGAGGGGATAAGATAGGAGAGGAGGGGAGAAGAGAGGAGAGGAGAGGAGAGGAGAAGGGAGAAGATAGGAGAGGAGATGAGGGGAGAAGAGAGGAGAGGAAGAAAAGAGAAGTGAAGAGAAAAGAAGAATAGAGAAGAGAGGAGAAAAGATAGGAGAGGAAAGGAGAAGAGAGGAGAAGAGAGGAGAGTAGGGGAGGGGAGGGGAAATGCTCCCATTCACCTCACACAGCTCTCCAGCGGTGGACTCCAGAGCATGACCACTCCCCTCGCCGACCTCAACTCTCCTTTACTGGTCCCCACTCTGCTCAGGCCACTCCGAACTCTATGTGAAGATGCCTCATCAAAGGGCCTCAGAGAGATCTTCGCCCCTGAAAAACTTTTGGCTCGCTCCTTCAACTCATACGTTTTCTTTTTCTTTCTTTCTTTCTTTTTTTTTAAAAAAAGAGAAAAGGGGGTAAAGGGGGGGTTCAGGTCTTCAGAAGTTCCCAGAAATATTGTGTTTCAGCGTTTCATAGCGGTATTATTCCTAGGCCACCTCCTGACCGCGCATGAGTGTGAATCGGAGACGAACACAAAGAGCAGAATAAATGTATAGCATATGAGAGGTGCCTAGTGAGGACCATCTGTCACGTATACGGCCGGATTATAAACACTGTTAATGCCTCTTCTGGCCAGAGTGCAACGGTGAAAAAAGGACACGCTGCTCCAAAACGCTGACAACCGATCCGCGCCAAGATCTGCCGGTGCTGCCTGGGAACAACAGTGGGTCAAGCGTTGGGCTCTAGAACTACTGCTCGTAGAGAGCGGATTGTCGACGGTGCTAGTCTTTGACGATTGGAGGATGATTTGAGGGCGATAGTCAGTGTCTGAAGATACTCTGTGGTCGTTTTGTTCATTTAATATATTCAAACAGTGTGGGGTTAAGCCACTTATTGTGCAAATCTAGCTCTCTTACTGCAGTGCATGTGTGTGTGCGTGCGCGTGTGCGTGTGTGTGTGCTGCCTGCCTGCCTGCCGTCAGCAGATCGGGTTGGGAGGGTGTGAAACAGTGGGTAGGGGCTCACGTGCACCGACGCCGCAGGGAAAAAATTGCCCAGGAAGGAAGCTGTTTTTTCAGCAAGCAAACTGTCAAAGTGGAGCAAAGAGCTCCAGATTAAAACTATTAGTCTGAAATGGAGGGATTATTTGTGTGAACTCTCAGGGTGAAAGGAGGCCTTCTCTTTTTCACCTCCTCAAGTCAAACAGCTAGATTCTTATGCATATCTTTCTCTCTCTCTCTCTCTTTAGCTCTCTCTCTTTCCCTCTCTCCATCTCTCTCTTTGTTTTCCTCTCTCTCCCCCCCTATAACATAGTTGCCGTGGGAAACACACACTCTTTAGCTCAAGCTGTAATTTCCCTCCTGTTTCCCAGGCTGTGGCAGAAGGATTACAACTCTGAACACACATCCTCACCCAGGATACACTCATCTGCATGGGTCTCTCTGAGAATGTGTATATAGTTGTGTGTGTGTGTGTGCGTGTGTGTGTTTGTGTATGTGGTGGTCCTTGTATTTGTTCTGGAGTAAGAGACAGCCAAAATTAACTGAACATGATTCCTTTAATGTGTGGGTATACTTGCAAACACACACACACAGAGGGAGAGAGGGAGGGAGGGAGAGAGAGAAAGAGAGAGAGAGAGAGCTAAGCTAATAGTCTATAATGCAATCACGATGCATTTATGTTGGATAGATTGAGTTTTCCTACTTGGACTGGACAGATATACTCAGGAAACATGCAAAAAAGAGAACCACACAAAGCACTGTTGTAGCAACGGGGTCGCTATCCTTGGCATCCATTACAAACGGTTCCAGCCTAGTGTAATGGCTTCCATACAGTCCCCACAACAAGAGCCATGGGCATGAACTCTGCAAATAAGCTTTAAACATTTG
>NC_085000.1:28711725-28714225 GCF_963854185.1 Sardina pilchardus | reverse complement strand
CACTGGGATACACATTTGGAATAAGATTTGTTGTTCAACTGTCTCTCACTCTCACAAGCCTTTTTTCCCCCTTTTTTTCCCTCTCTATTTCTCTTACTGTGTGTGTTTGTGTGTGTGTGTGTGTGTGTGTGTGTGTGTGTGTGTGTGTGTGTGTGTGTGTGTGTGTGTGTGTCTGTGTGTGTGTGTGTGTGTGTATGTGTGTGTGTGTATGTGAGTGTGTGTGTGTGTGTGTGTGTCTGTGTGTCTGTCTGTAAAAGGGATAAAAAGGTCACATAGCATAGCTTGGGTGTGGCCATTCAATTTGCTAAAACTATATAATACCAAGAGATAAAAGAAATTATTCCAAGAACTCAGGAGGTCTGAGGTGGACTGAGTTCACTGAAACTCAGAGACTGAGCGTGGATTACTTTGTTTGCTAAACCTTGTCCCTGAAACTGTGGGATGGAGCGCAAAAATATGAATACCTTTTAAAGCATTCCAATTATGCAGGTCTACAGTAACTGCACGATGAACAGATTTGTTTTCTTAGCATTCCCATGCATTCCACCCATCAGTTTCAGGTGATGTTTCAAAGGCCGTGTATGAAAACAATGCGTACTAAAAAAAGAAGCAAACATGATAGATCGCGCACACGCATTCAAAACAAGCTCTTATTTATTTTGGGTTTCACAACACGGCAAACACACACACCCTCACCTCTCCAGCCCTCCCACACGACATAGTGCAGAGGCAGAGAGCGAGTAATGCTCCAGCCCCACTATCATAATCCCTCATCAGCAATACATACGGGAGCAAAGACTACATACACATTGTGCAATGTTTACGCACCTGTGACTTAATGCATATAGATCAGGGCGATCTGGGGAACGGAGAATAAGGGAGAAATGGCGGATCAAAGCCCCCTAGAGATTGTGGTAATGGGGATACCGCTATATTGCATGGCTGATGGGATCTTATGGGAGGCGATAAGCACATATTAGCGTGAGCTTGCTAATGGTTAACTTATGGCATGAGCAGTAGCAAAGCATCTTCCAGTGTTTCAGTCTGTAGCCTCGGCTAGGTGTACACAGCGTATCATTTCCGAGCCTGTCCTTATCCGTGTCACTTTTTATTTGACAGTTAAGGTGGTCAGTAAGTTGGTCAGACTATATGATAAGTGTTTAACTATTATTTTCATCCTGAGCCTTCTCCGCTGTATAATGGCTTGACCTAACCTGTTGAATTCCATTCTCATCAAGCTGAGCTCTAGCCTACGCAACTCTGCAGTGGCCTTACTTCGCTTGTCATATCCAACTCTCGTCAAGACTCGCCTGGGTCTATTTTATTCAACTGTGGCCCAAGTTAACCTGTGTATTATACTGCATTATCCTCCACTAGCAGGGCTGGTTGTTTCTGCGTGGGCCCTTTCTCCCCACCCCACCCCACCCCACCCCACCCCACTACCTCCTCACATCTGCAGCTGGAATACCACAGGTGAGCGCAACATGTCCGTGCACATCGTCCCTCAGACACACGGAATCCTCGCCGTGTAAAAAAGAAGTGTGAAGCACATACAGATCAGGTGTGTGTGGGCCTCATCTGTCGTGGTGTGTGTGAGTGTGTGTGTGTGTTTGCGGGGGCCCGATCACCCCACCCAAGTGAACCTCCAGTGGGTGGTGGGGAGTGTGTGTGTGTGTGTGTGTGTGTGTGTGTGTGTGTGTGTGTGTGTGGGGGGCAGGATGGCACACTCACACGCGCGTGAAACGGGGCTCAGCGCCCGGCGTTTGATCCGCCCCGCTAATTGGGCTCGGCTGTTGTCTCGTCTGTCAAGGCCGCTCAATTACACCTAATCCCTCGGCCTGATACTCGTGATCCCCTCCTGTCAGCCTGGGCCCACAGACAAGCCCTCTTCCCCTTTCACCTCTCCTCTTCACCATGTCGACAGATCCCTTTCTCTCTCTCTCTCTCTCTCTCCCTTCCTCTCTCTCTCTCCCCCTCTCTCTCCCTCTCTGTTCCTGACATCCCCAAATCTACCGCCGTGCTCTAAAAGCTGTGGCCCACCCCTGGCGGAGGGAGAGAGCGAGAGAGCGAGAGATGGAGGAGAAGAAAGCATTTTTCCCTCCTGAGGAACAACAAATAGATCTGTGTGGGGCACAGCGCAGGGCAGGACTGTTTGACAAGGGGAATGTGTGTGAACGAGCGCGACAGATAAAAAGAAAAGAGCTCGCGTACTGTATGTGTGTGTGTGTACCTGTGTGTAGTAGTTCACACACACAGGAAAGTGTGTGAGTTGCATGCACTTGTGATGTGTGTGTGTGTGTGTGTGTGTGTGTGTGTGTGTGTGTGTGTCAGTCTATGTCTCAGGGGACACCTGCCTCCCCTAACCCAGATGAGGGCTTCAAGTCCAAACACGGGAGGTGCGCTTCACACATGCCATATTATAAAGGATGGTTTCCTGCAGGGAGAAATCTTACACCCGAAACAAAAGTGGGATTGACTTTTCCTTCTAAACACGGGTTAC
>NC_085000.1:28704225-28706725 GCF_963854185.1 Sardina pilchardus | reverse complement strand
TGCCATCTTTACGATCAGCGCCTGAGCTGATGGAAAATTGAATTCAGGTGCCCCCCTGCCCCCCTCACACTCACCCTCCCCCCCCCCCCCGCGCTCTGAACCACGGCCGTTTGCCCATTAAAGTGCTATAATCCCACGTAAACAAATTACACAAATACTTCACCCGACAGAAAAGGAAGGGCCTTTGACTTCTTTTTTTTTCGTTCTCTCTCTGTCCCTCGCTCCCTCATTCCGTCAAGGAAAAATGAAGGCCAAGAAAGACATGCCAACCGCGTTAAGATTCTGAGTGGAAAAAAGAATACTGGTGGAATATACTTTTTTTTTCACTAGGATCCAGACAATTAGGCTCAGTCTGGGAAGAAATGGTGTGTGAAAGAACCAATAGTAGTCATTAATGACTCAAGGACATTGTTTTAGACTGTTTTAGTGAATTAGACTGACTTGATGTCAGTATCTTTAATGAAGGCTTTTAAAAGTCTCTTATCTTCCTCTCTCTCTCTCCATCTCAGTCTCTATTACTCTGTCTTCCACCCCTCCTCTCTCTCATTTTCTTAGTAACGCTTTGTCTCACTCGCTGTCCCTCTGCCTATGAATCTCTCTCTCTCTCTTTTTGTTCTCTTCCCTTGCTTTTTCTCTGTCTCTTTTTTGTTTCTTTCTCTCTCTCTCTCTCTGCCTCTGTCTCCAGTTTTTGGACACAAAACCATTGGGTAACCTGACTCTGGGCCTGTTTATGGGGCCAGGGATGGGATGTTTATTTGCTTGTCGTTCACACAGGTCTGGCCTGCCGCGAGCAGAGTGCTGTCTGGCTGGACGACTGGAACAGGAGAGAGAAGAGAGAGAGAGAGAGAAGAGAGAAGAGAGAATAGAGAGAGAGAAAGAGAGAGAGAGAGAGAAGAGAGAGAGAAAGAGGGAGGAAGAGAGAGAGAAAGAGGGAGGGAGAGAGAGAGAGAGACAGAGACAGAGAGACAGAGAGAGAGAGCTTCGCGTGGGCATCCCCATGCACGCACATGCGCCTTCATGCCGATTGTCTGTTTGTTTGAAGTGCGTTATGTAGAACATGCCGAGGCTGGACGGACACACGGACAGCTTTATTGGAACCAGCGCGGCCAAGTCGCAGGATGAGTTCAAGGCCCGATTGAGGGAGAGAGGGAAGGAGAACAGTGAAAGAAAGAGAGAAAAAGATAGAGAGAAAGAGACAGAGAGAGAGAGGGACAGAGAGAGAGAAAGAGAGAAACAAAGAGAGGCCAGAGCAGAGAAATACATTGTGCACCGCGCATATGTGCACACAACCCCAAGCCCAGGCTGCGTTCGGACTTGGAACTGGAATTTGATCAGAACGGCTCGAGACCAGAGAAGCACTCAGCACTCCCATCGCAGCCCTAAATCTCCTGGGCTGTTTTGCTACAGGCAGCGCATCAGACGCCAATGGGCTGTGGCAAGCTGTCGGCTTAACAATACCACCATAGCCTGTGAAAATCCCCAACCCCCTTCAGCCCTCGCCACTCCTCTCCTCCCCTCTCCTCCCCTCTCCTCCCCTCTCCTCCCCTCCAAACCCCTGAGTGCAGGTCTGTTTGAACCTTCTGCCTGATCAAATACGGGCGCATTACTGCTATGTAACATTAGATTATGTGGTGTGTTGGTTTATGTATGTGGGTGGGGTGAGTGTGTGTGTGTGTGTGTGTGTGTGTGTGTGTGTGTGTGTGTGTGTGTGTGTGTGTGTGTGTGTGTGTGTGTGTGTGTGTATGTTTGTACATGCATGTGTATAGACTACATGATAGAATCTTAACGGGAAGTTTGTCAAATACCCTCTTTAAGAAAACAATGTCAGATTTAGCCCAAACTTGGCCCCATCCAAAAGAGTTAAGGCAGGCTTTACATGTATTTATGTTTTATCTATACATCTACATATATGGGGCGACGATGCTTAAGATATAGCTGTCTGTAGGTTTAATCTTCAATGGAATACCACCAGTGCGTAAATGGTACGCCTATATGTTTAAACCGTTCTATCTGTTCACTGCATTTAGGTCCAATACTGTCGAGTCGAGTTTTTCGTGTTATTCCGGTGCCCATACAGTTCCTCCATTAGCATTGGCAGTTATGAATAGTAGCAGTAATTATTATCATCATATCATCACTGAGAGTGCATAGCAGGGTTGATTCATGCTGCTAGTTGCATCCGCTGTGCTTCGCCAGTGTTGGGGCACGCAGAGTTCCGTCACCACCGGGGCACATTCCTGCCCCGCCATCCCATAACTAAACACTTAAGTCCATTACGTCTCCCCCGGCAACAGCTCGCAGCGGGTCCCGGAAGAGGAGAAAATGCAACTCTCCTGTTTCTGCTTTGCGCACGTCAAACAAAGCGCTGTCAAAGACATGGGGGGTGGTGTGTGTGTGTGTGTGGGGGTGGGGGTGGGGGGGGGGCGTGAGAGAAGAGATGGATAGAAAAAGGGAGAGAAAGAGGGAAATGAAAGAGGGAATAGAAAATAGATTTCTATAG
>NC_085000.1:28671725-28676725 GCF_963854185.1 Sardina pilchardus | reverse complement strand
TAATTACTGCAAGCACTGGGTAAACACCTTTTTAATGACTGCCCCCCCTCAATCCTCACAAAACACACATGCTCTCGCTCTCCTTTTCTCACACATCTGCATGTACACACACACACACACACACACACACACACACACACACACACACACACATATACATTTACCGACACACGGACTTATGGATACACACATGCTGCACACAAACTCCTAGCTATAAAAACGGACATACAGGTGGGTCTAGTATGAGTACATATATTTGTGTGTGTATGCGTACTCTGCGGGGTTTTTTTTTTTTCCGGACACTGGGACAATCACCTTCATCCACACGCCGCTGGAGGGCAGTGGGCATGTGAAAATGGCTCGAGCCGGAGCATGTGCGGCACGCTACCACCCTCACCCACTCCGCGCCCACACATCTGGTGCCGCCAGGCTAGACCACATACAGCACCTGCGGCCTCTCACAGGCCTGGCACCAGCGCCACTCTGTCACCTCAAACCCACTGTTGTTCTTTATCCACGATATTCCGCAGCCCAACAATGGGGGTCGCCATGACACCGAGACGGTTTTCTATTTCCGGCGAAGCTGCATTGTATCTGTTTTAACGTGACGGTTTACGGTGCTTAACATATCATAACGCATATAAAAGTAAACTTTTCTATTCTATATCGGTTACATATGATGTAGTATATACATGCTGAGGGCAGAATTGTCAATATTTTGAAAGAAATCTAAGTTGAGGCATAATCTAGTTAGCTACGGAGAACGCACATGTTAACAGAATGAACGGAAGTTGAAAACAGTATCGTAACCATCGCAACGATACATATTTCCGGGTTAAGGAATGAGGTGGATAGAGCAGCGCCTCAACCCACCAGCTGTGGTGCTCTAACGGAGGAGACGGAAGATAGGAGGAGGCCAGAGGCTCTCTGACCACACTCAAGCACAGCTACAGACTCAGCTCCACACTGGCCCTGACCTCACAGGCAAACAGCCTTTAGATGAGAGAGAGAGAGAGGGAGGGAGAGGGAGAGAGAGAGAGAGAGAGAGAGGGAAAGAAAGAGAGAGAGATATAGGAGAGAGATATGAAGGCAAAGAGGGAGAGAGAAAGGAAAGATGAAGACAAAGACAGAGAGAAAGAAAGAGAGAGAGAGAGAGTGGAAGGATGAGGGAGGTGAAGACAGACAGGGAGAGGGAGAGCCTGAGATGGCGTGGTTTTAAAAAAATGAGAGATGAATGGGTTTAGCCTTGAGGATGACAACCCCGTGGCACCTTTCTTCCATTCGGCTCCTCCATGACACACACACACACACACACACACACACACACACACACACACACACACACACACACACACACCTACACACACACACACACACACACACACACACACACACACACACACACACACACACACACACACACACACACACCTACACACACACACACACACACACACACACACACACACACACACACACACACACACACACACACACAGCATGCAGATACTGTTACAAAACACGCGGTGCCCATCCGTCGGACGAGACATGGGGCCCCCCCGGGAGTTGTGCTACCATCCTCCCGCTTCCCCACATCAAAGCACGCTGTGCCAGCCACAATTCATCATCGGCGCGGATTCGCTCACGGAATTCCCATTTCCAGACTGATTTATGCCGGACCACTCCACAGGTAGCTCGGCAACACCCACCTGAGCCCACCACATGTGTGTGAACCTCTCTTTTCTGCGTGTGTGTGTGTATGTGTGTGTGTGTGAGTGTGTGTGTGTGCTAAGCTTCAGTGTAATGTTCTTGCTCATGGCGTCTGCCTTCTTTTGTCCTTTATTTTGTCCGTCCATCTCTGAAGGGGATTACGGATGTAAACTAGCCTGAGGCTAACTCTGGTACAGTGCATCAAATGGAAACATTTATGTTAAAAACTGTACATGGTCCCTTACAAATAAAATGACAAATGAAACTAGAAATGCAATTCCAAGGAATTACCAGTGCATGAAAATGAAAAAAATTATATATAGATGATGTAGATATGGCTACTAAGGTGTAACTAGGGTAAAGATGGTGATTGCATAGTTTAAAGAGAGTTGATGTGTGAAGGTAGACAGTTTAAAGCTTAAACATTCCAGTTGTAACTTAACTAATGATTTCTAAAAGGTATGTTAAAATGTTAACTATGTTACTGTAACAATGATAACCAGGTTGATTGGTTTACTTAGCTAATGATTTCTAACAGTTATGGTAAAAATGCTAACAATGCTAACTATGTTAACAATGCTAACCAGATTGATCAGCTAACTTAACTAATGATTTCTAACAGAAATGTTCAAAATGCTAACTATGCTAACAATGCTAACTATGCTAACAATGCTAACCAGGTTGATTAGCTAACTTAGCTAATCATTTTTAGCAGTTATGCTAAAAATGTTAACTATGCTAACAATGCTAACTATGCTAACAAGCTAACTTGCTACTGAGGACTTTTATTTTGAAACATTTGTTAATAGGGTATCCATGGCTGCCACTATCAGGAATAAAGATGTTACTGTAGTAAAATCATGTTGGTTGCTATGGAAACGGTCATAAACGCTTAATTTTAATGGTTGCTATGTTGGTTGCTAGGTACATGGAGGTCTCATGTAGTTGACTGGAGGCTTAGTTGATGATAACTGACAGTGGGAATGGTTGAACAGTTAAATAGATTAGTAGTTTCAATGGTTAAATGATTTAATAGTGTATTATTGCAGTGAGGACTTTTATTTTGAAACAGTTGTGGACAGAGGAAACAGTTTAACAGGTATATGTAGTCTTCACAGAGAATGTATGCTTAAAGCCTGAGAGAGAGAGAGAGCTGCTGCAGCTGGCCTGGCCACCTGGCAGAAGATTCTAATTGCCCTATTATGATGTCATAATCACAATGTTAAGTCTATGGGGAAATTTTAATAGTTTTTAATTTATAGTTTAAAAAGTATAAAAGTTACAAAGTTGAAAAATAAATAGCACGGGTGTCCTAAGCAAGACCTATGTTACAAAGTTTGAATGAAGTTTCTACGTTAAACGGTTGAAGCTGCATTAAATGCGTTAGAAGAAGAAGAATAACTAGAAATGCAATTCCAAGGAATTACCAGTGCATGAAAATGCAAAAATAGATAGATAATGTAGATATGGTTACTAAGGTGTAGCTAGGGTAAACATGGTGGTTGCATAGTTTACAGAGAGTTGATAGTGTGAAGGTAGACAGTTTAAAGATGAAACGTTCCAGTTCTAACTTAACTAATGATTTCTATTCATGTTAAAATGTTGATTAGCTAACTTAGCTAATGATTTCTAGCAGTTACGCTAAAAATGCTTACTATGCTAGCAATGCTAACAATGCTAACCAGGTTGATTAGCTAACTTAACCGATGATTTCTAGCAGTAATGCTAAAAATGCTAACTATGCTAACAATGCTAAATTTGCTAACAATGCTAACCAGGTTGATTAGCTAACTTAGTTGATGATTTTTTGCAGTTATGCTAAAAATGCTAACTATGCTAACAATGCTAACTATGCTAACCATGGTAACTAGCTAACTTGCTAGTGAGCACTTTTATTTTTAAACATTTGTTGCTAGGGTATCCATGGTGGCCACTATCAGGAAACAAGAAGTTACTGCAGTATAATCATGTTGGTTGCTATGGAAACGGTCATAAACACTTTTTAATGGTTGCTATGTTGGTTGCTAGGTACATGGAGGTTTCATATAGTTGACTGGAGGCATAGTGGATGATAACTGACAGTTGGAATGGTTGAACAGTTCAATAGTTGAGTAGTTTCAATGGTTAAATGATTTAATAGTGTATTATTGCAGTGAGGACCTTTATTTTGAAACAGTTGTGGACAGAGGAAGTAGTGAAACAGGATCTGTAGTCTTAATGAGATTGTATGCTTAAAGCCTGAGACAGAAGGTGCTTCTCATAGCGTTTATGCGTCCTCTCTCGCTCCTCACTGATCTACATAAAGAATGATGGAGCGGCAACAATGGGATAGTCTAGCCCTTCTTCTATCTTTCTTTATGTAGATATTTGAGGATCGAGGATCGAGGGAGGACATATAAACGCTGCTTGAGAGGGACCCACAGTAAATACTTTAAAAGTTGTATGTAGATAGTCTAATTAATGTTGATAGATAGAATGTTTAATGGATGTTGATAGGCAGATTGTTTAATAGATATTGATTGACAGTTTAATGGGTGGATGAGTGAATGGTCTGAAGAAGATGAATGGATAGAAGGTTGGATGGAATGTGCCTTATATTCTTGTTAAGAGAGACACTGATACAGCTCTGTGAGAGTAGTTGATACAGGTGTAATCAATTTAACTGGCTAGTCTTAAGAGAGCCAGAGAGACAGAGTAAATAATTTAAAAGTTGAATGTAGATAGTCTAATTAATGTTGATAGACAGAGAGTTTAATGGATGTTGATAGGCAGATTGTTTAATAGATGTTGATAGACAGTTTAATGGGTGGATGAGTGAATGGTCTGAAGAAGATGAATGGATAGAAAGTTGGATGGAATGTGCCTTATATTCTTGTAGAGTGGAGAGACACAGCTCTCTACTGAGAGTGGTGGATACAGATACAGGTGTAATCAATTTAACTGGCTAGTCTTAAGATCCAGAGTGTATCCTTAAAGCCTGAGACAGAGTAGATTGTTTAAAAGTTGAATGTAGATCGTCTAATTGATGTTGATAGGCAGACTGTTTAGAATGGGTGGATGAGTGAATGGTTTGAAGAAGATGAATGGATAGAAAGTTGGATGGAATTAGGAAGACTTATGTTGATACAGTTGATACAGGGGAACAGAAAATGTAGTCTCAAGAGAGCCAGTGTGCCTGAGAGAGAGAGAGGAGCTGCTGCACCTGGACTGGCCACCTGGCGTAACATTCTAATTGCTGCCGTGATGTCATAATGAGCAATGTTAAGTCTATGGGGAAATGTTTAATAGTT
>NC_085000.1:28666725-28669225 GCF_963854185.1 Sardina pilchardus | reverse complement strand
CCTGTCACTGAACCGTTTTTTACTGATCAGGAAACAGTGACGCGGGCCAAAGCGGTAAACGGATAATGACGCCCCTCCACCTTACCCCACCCCTCGCCCCCCCCCCATTCCCCGAAATGCCAGCGTGGCCTCTCCTCCGACCAACAACTGTTTGTGTTTACGAGCCGTGAGCGAACGGCAGAAGCATCCCGGTCTCGGCTTCTTTCTCTCCACTGCCCCCCCCCCCCCTCTATTGCTTCCCAGAATGCTGTGTGAGTCAGACAGCCATGTCCCCTCCGGCCCTGGCCAGACGCTAATGCTAACCGTTAGCCGTGGGGTCTGATGTGGTTTATGTGATTTAATACACCTAGTTGAATCAGCAGGAGGAATGTAAAGGGCCACTTCCCCCCGATGGTGCATCACATGTAACGGGATACGCTGGGAATGCAGCCTGCGCCGTGAGAGCTGATAGCTCAGCCAGGGCCCTGATGATGAAACTGATGGTTGACTGACTTGCATCTATCTCCCCTATCGGCCCACCTTGTTGACTCAATGGAATGTTTTCCAAATCATTGCAAGCCCCGGACAAACAGACCACAGGGATTGGATTGGCCGGACAGGGGCGGGGGGTTTTGATTGGCGGGCGGGGTCGCCCAATCGGAGAGAGAGAGAGAGAGAGGCCCTTACCTGCTGCTTGAGCTGGTGCATGAGGCGGTCCTTCTCCCTCTTGAGGGCCATCACTTCGTCCTGGGTCTTCTTCTTCTTGGAGGCGGAGAGCTCCAGCAGGGCGATGTTCGCATCTTTCTCGCTAATGGCTGCCAACAGGGCTTGCTGCCTGCGGGGATGAATGGGAAGAGAAGAGGAGGAGGAGGAGGAGGGTTAGAGCTACGGTAAGTCGTTACTCTAATCCACACCAGATCCGCAGCCCAGCCGAGCGCAAACCACATAGACAAAAAGCGCTCACTGGAGAAAACACACACTCTCATACTTACGCATAGTTACAGTCACAAAGCAGGGGGGGTGGGCAAGAGAGAGAGAGTGAGGGCAGGTGCGCAGTGTAATGGGTCGCATACCGTCGGACCGCAATACCCACAACCCCCTGCACTCACATCCTGTCATCAGAGAGATTCTTCGGTAATGGCGGTAATTTTTGCCGGGATCAGACCATTAGGACAGGGCACGGCTAGCCACCGCGTCATGCCGCTAGCGCTAGTCATCCGGCGAGGATGCTATAACTCATCCTGTGTCAGACGGTCACACACACACACACACACAAACACACTCACACACACACACACATGTGCACACACACACACACACACACACGCATATACGCACACACAAAAACGTACGCGCATACACACAGATTGAATTATATTACTTGCAGGCAATCACACACACATGTGTTTCATCCCGCCAGGGCTTTATAGCACTGCAGAGCAGAGTGGAACATGAAAGTCAGGATGGGCTTTAATACGTCCTCCATATCACAGGCATCTCGTGAGATATGGGCCAGAGCCCGAGCTCTGAGAGGGTTCTGTGTATATGATCGGGACCATATCCTGTCAGCGCCCGACACTAACGGCGCTCCTCGAGATCCGAAGAGGAGCCATATTTATGGTGATAGCCGGACCGTAGTCGTTTCGCGACAGCTTAAAACGGAACGATCCAGATGACGGCGGGCGGCGAGTGAGCGAGCGAGCGAGCGAGCGAGCGGTGCGGAGGCTCAAACGCAGAGCGCCGGCGCTGATGCGCTCATGGAGACCCCTGTGCCCTCTACAGAAATAGCTGTATATAGAGAGAATGCTTTACATTCTTTGGCTTGAGACTTTTGGCAGAGGGAACTTCCTGAATGGATGGTTCAGTTCTACAAAAGTCCAAATGTGTGTGTATATGTGTCTGTGTGTGTGTGTGTGTGTGTGTGTGTGTGTGTGAAAGAGAGGAAGAGAACCACTATCATTTAAACCAACCTAAATAATTACAATTTCTGTTCTATGCAGGGCGGTGCTATACTTGATGGAGCGGATGAGAGCACAACTCTGCGAGAGGTAGGTAGTGCACGAGGGGGACTCTCTATGGACGCGTTTCAATTAAAAGCATTTCTGTGTTCGTCGGGGGGGAGAGAACAAGAAAAGCAAGCGAGCGAGAGAGAGAGAGAGAGAGAGAGAGAGAGAGAGAGAGAGAGAGAGAGAGATGTTTTTGTTCCATGATTTAAGTTCTTTTAGTAATAACTCCATTCCGAAAATAAACACCCACTCGGAGAATAAAGTCCTATTGCCTTGGAATTCCGAACGCTGTGTTTTCGGTACAATTATCTGAGCGAAACATCTGGATTCTCCCATTCGCTTCGGCTAATGGCGCCGTGACCCGCGCAGAGTGCTGACGTGGACTTCAAACTTTAATCGCTCAATTAATCAAAGTGCCCCGGCCGTCTGACGCGAGTATCCCTCCGTCTCCCGACACCTTGCGTGTTATTCCTCTCCGCGCTCGCTAAGAGCCGGACAGGGGGAAACAGAGAGAG